>NW_015505594.1:427288-444798 GCF_001515645.1 Sinocyclocheilus grahami
GTAGTTTCGCTTTCACAATGAAACACACAGCGTCACACACGGCGGGCTTGAGTGAGCGGAGGCCGGCAGGCTAGAGTGAGGAACGGCCAGCGGGCTTGCAGCAACCACATGTGACGACCCCGGGCTGGACTCCGCTTCGTCCACGGTGAAAGCCGATCCACAGCGCGAAGTTGATGTATTTCCTCAGCGACCAGCACGGATCAGCTCTAGGCATGACGAAGCGGATATCGTCCTCTTTTGGAAGGTCAAACAAAGTAGTTTAACTTTCACAAGGAAACACACAGCACCTTCACGACATGGCGGCGGCGGCAACAACAATACTACAGTGAGAATAAAAGTTACGCCTTCTTTCTTTGCGTGAACATTTGGGCGGTGTTATGCAAATCTTCTCACATTGTGACGTAGACATGTGGCGGTGTGTTAGAACGAGCCGTTTAAGGTAGGCGTGATGGACTCTTAACTTTTATAAAGAATATCTCTTTGAATTTGAGACTTTAGTCTTTGCAACTTTACAGATTTTCTTTATGCACTAAGAGCTTGTAACACTCCAAAGAGAAAGGACAAATTGAAATCACATATGACCCCTTTAAATCTAATTGAGTCCCCAAACTTTAGAATACATTATATACATAATTCATAGTTTAGGCCTATTTAATGCTAATAATAGCTTTTTAATGTTGAGTTGAGTCTATTAATTTTCATTTTGCCCTCATAAAACACAAAAATGTCTATTTTATTAAGGTAATATTAGCCTTGATAGTATAGTACATTTGTCAGATCAAAAATCCAATAAATTATATCCTCCATTCCTAAAGCAAGGACAGCAAAGGTTCTGTGTATGTTTGTCTCTTTAGGCACCTTGATTGATGGGTAGTGATAAGACGTGTCCCATCTTATCACAGTGAGAGACATGTTGGCGGAACAAGAGGCAACTGACACATACAGATCTCAGTCTCTCTCTATTCAAGCTTCAAGGTCGTTTTATTAACAAAATATCACCCTTTCACACACTGTGAACTCTCTGTTCCACATCTGTAATTATGCTGCGAAAAATAAGAAAGGGCTATTTGCAGTTTGCTAAATGTGCTAGTGATATACCATTGCTAAATGCAAAATTAGCTGAAAGAACAGCAGACACAAATCACACGCTTCCAAGCAACCTCAAATCTAACAAAAGTAAAGGTGCTTAACCTACCGTCTGAAGGCAAACACTTGTGATGCCAGCTGTCAAAACACAACACAAATCTCCTGTCCTTCGCTTGTATTTCCTTTACTGGAGGTCACCAAAAATGTGGGCACCGCTTCTATTTGTTTCCCATAAATTCCATTGCCATTGGCTACACGCACGCATTAAGAAGCAACCAGCACCTCCCAGTGCTGCCGTCTGCTCCAGTCATAGCATTAGCACTGGCACCAGGTAATGTCTCTGCTGCCCATCCTACCGTGTGTCTTTCTGCTCTGCTTAGGAGGGCGCAGGCAGTGGTTATGGGGAAGTGCTGAGTGTGTGTATGTGTGTGTTGAGGTTTAAAGGAAGGGAGTGGTGACTGCACATTTGATTGCTTTCTCTGAATTGTGCGTGATTTAAAGTCAGAGTGAATGTGAAACCATGCTGGAGATCCTGTGAAAAATAATCATATTTTCTTATCATAATGCAACTTATCGAATGCTTGTATTTGCAAATGCAATCTAGCTAGGGTTATTAACTAAAATCATAAACAAAAACTTTTCATTACTTGAAATAACAAAAAAAATGTAAACTTAAATTTTTATATATATATATATATATATATATATATATATATATAATTTGAGGTACTAAAAGTAAATAAAGTAAAAAGTAACAAATATAGACATTAAAAAATAATAAAAATGACAAAAAACAACAACAAACTTACTAAACTAAAAAAAATTAAATTAAAAGTAAATACAAAAAATATAATAGTACAAGTCTAGCTTTACTAAACATATTTATGAAGAACTATGGAGGAAAAAAAAAATTTTTACTTGCCAAAAGAAAACAATATCTAAAACAGACAGTGAGTTATGAATAAATCTTCTACAGGTGGGCCATTTGACTTGAGCCTTTGTTAAATCCTGTAATGACCTCCAATACAAAAAGAGAGTGAATCGTTTTCATCACTCTGTGTTCATACAAAGGAGATGACACTGAATATTTCTTTACAATAATGTCCTGCGTCAGTGGGGGAGAAATTTATACGGCCATCCATTCTAGAACAATCCCAGGGCTCATAACGTGCGGCAGATCAAATGATCGATTTCACTCACATGTGGGACGTTTCACACAAGGACCTTTGTGAGAACTTCAAGGCGCATGTCAAAGTCATTTTCTCTCAGTATGTAAGAATGTGGTATGAAATGTGAGAGGGGCTGGAGTGTTTTCAATTTGAGCGTTCAGAGAAACTTTGATGCCATTTCATCTCTTAAAAATTGTGTTTTATAAAGGATCACAACCCTGACATGTGGAACTTCCCTTTTTTTCATCACAATGATTCAGAAGTGTTCCTCCACGTCATTCTTAAAGTTTTATCATGGTAACCATAGTTTCAACCAAAATAATATGATTGCCATAATTAATATTTGTAAGAGCCATATTGAAAATCAACATTTTGAATGGTGGAAAGTTTCCACACCAAATGTTTTATCATCATCTCATACTCAAACAATTTCCAATCAGAAACAGATCCCAGAACAAAGATGACCAGAAGGTCTAATTCTCTTTCTCCTGCTGATGAATTCACTTGCAATTCAAGGGCAGGGCACAACAAAACAACAATTTGTGTCAGCCATTTAGTTCATGAATACCAATGAAATGGCATTACATGCAGCCCTTCAACTATAATCGCATGGAAGAATGAAAATGTTACGGATAAAATCACTGTGAAACATCAGCATAATGTCAAGGAATGATTAGAATGATCACATTACACTGTGAATAAATATTTATGGTGGCTTACAAACATCAGAATGCATGATTTGATATCTCCAGTGAAAATATTAAAACTGGTGGAATGAACAGATTGGGACTTTATGACACAATAAAAAAAAAAAATGCAGTAGATGAGAACACTGACCTATATGTTCTGGCACCCCTGGCACAATGGTTCATTTTCTGTGCCAGTCGAGTACATTCTTATAAAAGATAATAGCTTGACATAAACCGATTCCTGTAAAATTCAAGCACAGCAACATGCGATGAAAATGGTTAACAAACTCCTATAAAACGCACATTTCGCTATAAATTCCAAACTAGTTTACTTGAGTTACCTGCTGAGGTGGTCTCAGGCAACATTTGCAATTTCACAAATACTGTAGCACATCTGGGAGCTGTCGAGAGTAACCTTTACAAGGGGCATTCAGCAGACATGTAGGGCCGTCCATGCATACCAATACAGATACGCAACACAACACTGCTGCTCACTGCTTACACTGATCTAGAACCAGCTTCAAATCCTCTATAAACATCAATAAAACTATATATCATCTATAAAAACCCTATGGTCTGTAAATATGACATACATTAGATTTCCTGTTTATTTTGCATGCCTCAACTTTACTCTAAATTCAACATTAGCCAAGTTAGCAAAGTTAAAAAGCACTGAATTTGTGGACCTTCTGCACTGAACAAATTTGTGTAGCTCTGCGGAGTGGATTTAAACAGGTTAAAATGTGTTTAACAGAACCGAGAGTACTACATGCTCAGCTGAAAAGCATAATCAAATTACCCGAAATAACCAATAAATTAATCTGTGGCCACAGAATCTGAGCGGGCCTACGTATTAGTAATGCCTCTTTGCATTTATTAGCAATAATCTGGAGTTTTATAGCGGAATACTTGTTGTGTTGTGTGGCCTGTCAAATCTCATCAGGCTAATAGCAAACAAACAAAAAAAGGCATGTTAACACTTTGCGCACTTTGCTCAAATTGTTAACATAATAAGCTATAAAAGCTATCTATTCCATCTTTCAATCACAGTTTTTGTCCTAACCATTTTGACGATTGCTTGGGTATAATCGAGTATTTCTGCATGGTTTAACTGGATAGCCCCGCCCACCGTGTAATCTCATTGGCCCAGAATCTCTCTCCCAATAATTTAAACTTCAGATACGATTCTAAATGGTTAATCATTTCACTTCATTGTGAAGTCGAACAGATTATTTTCTGGTAGACACTGTGCTACGTGCATCATGCTAGTACACTAATTTTTAAGTTTCAGTGATAGATGGAGGCAGTATGTAATTTTTCAGAAAATTATAGTCTGGATACTTTTTAGTAGTCAAAGAATTTGAGAGTAATTAAATGCACATCTCTTAGAGAGTTGACTGCAGATTGAACTTTGGCCTCTTCTGTTCAATATAACCTGATGAGATCACTGTGAAAGCAGATGCGTACGGATTTCTTAGGCCTCAGGGTCAAATCGCGTCCATCCTAGAAACGTTTAACTGTCTTTACAAGCTTGACTGAAGCAAGGCTACGCTTTTTCTCCCAAACATTCCTCTCATGTTGACAGCATGTTACCACAAAGAGGCCACAGGAGTCTATTTACACAACTGGGCGTAACACCCTTCTGAAGATAATCGGATGATTTCTCATCAGGCTTGTACAAGGTGGAAGAAAAGAACTATGCATTTCAAATTAATGAGAAGTCAATGAATGGGAACACAATAATTATACGCTGTGTCCTTAAGGCATTAATACTATGATTTATCATGACTCACAGCTAAAGAAAGAAGCAATGGAAAGAAAGGCAGTATAAACATAGCGTGAGCACGATATTTGAAGAGTGACATCTTATTAAATAATGCTTTTCTATAATTGTTGGGCTGGAGGGTCTGCAGAAAACTTGAGAGAAAAAAAATGACAAAATGTAATTTAACAGCAAGAAATACAAATCACAGCATGAGAGATGTATAACAAATCTTTTGAATGATAGTGTACTATATGTGTGTGTGTTTATATAAAAATCTAAAGGTTTATTTAGGCTGCATTTATTTTATTAAAAATACAGTAAAAACATAATATTAACACAAATTAAAATAATATTTTTATATTTTTTTTAAATGTTATTTATTCCTGTGATGGCAAAGCTGATTCTACAGCAATAATTTTTTCCTCTCCATTGCCAGACCATAGAATTTTACAAACTTGTTTAGGCTTATTTTGAAGCCAAAAATGTAATTCTGGAAGCATAATTTTCTCTATAATAAGTACATAGTTCAACCTGGTCTCATAAAAATACGTACCT
This sequence comes from Sinocyclocheilus grahami, assembly GCF_001515645.1. Classification (NCBI taxonomy): domain Eukaryota; kingdom Metazoa; phylum Chordata; class Actinopteri; order Cypriniformes; family Cyprinidae; genus Sinocyclocheilus; species Sinocyclocheilus grahami. Next base: position 432,553 of record NW_015505594.1, read on the forward strand.
CTGGGTACTTTTCTGCAACACCATTTTTACGTACCTTACTGCACGTTATACTGCATATACTAAAATATACTGCACGTTTCGCTGGAGTTTCAAAGAGAAATGCCCACTGAGTGGCGCTAAAATACGGGTTCAATACGTGAACCCTGGGACGTTTATATTACGTTGATATAGGTACGTATTGCTGTGTTTTTATTTCGTTGCTTCAGGTACGTATTGCGGCGGTTCAGAATTCAAATATCCACGGACTGTCGCTAAAAGTTAATGCTCTATCGTGTTGGAAATATGCCCTACACCAAACCCAACCCTAAACCTACCCGATAGTGTTAACAAATGCAAAACCGATATAAAAACGCATATGTTGATGCAACCGTGCCATGTGGACTTCCTTATATGCAGATTTCAGCTGTTTTGTCGAACCGTAGTTACATGGGATTCGAACTGGAGCTCCTTATCTCTCAAGTACGTCTCCGTACTCCGTGAACTACCGAACAAACCTACCGTCTATGAAAACCAATAGATATGAAGCTGGATATGTGCGATGCTAACATTAAAAAGCATCAGTTTTCAAATCTCCCAGCATATTAAAATAGTTTTGAAGTCATAATAAACATAAACATAATATTCTTCAAGTAATTGTGCGAAAATTACGCTTTATTAATCGAAACTCTGTAAATTTGTGTGAAAAGGAATAAAAGGTGTCGGAGTTTTACTGCCTCTAGTGTTCATTTCTTTTGGAAACTGCAGTGATATGTACTTAATGGTACGTAATTGTCGTCTCGCAAAAAAGTACCCCCAGGTAAGTTTTTGCCATGAGACCAGGTAGCTTAGTTTTACACAATATTTAAATATTTAATATACTAAAATATACAGCTGCCTTTACATTTCTAGGTTGTTGACAAAATACCCAGGCCTGCATGTGTTGGAAACTTCTAATCTCCAGTAACTATAACCTCTTTATGTGGCAAGTAATTGCGGAATTAGTAATTTTCTTGGGAATAGCGTGTCAGTGATCTTACGATAAGCTGGGAAGATGCAGCCTGTCAGAGCTGACGTAACCAGCAAGCCGCAGAACTGCTTCTGTCCGTCCCTCCCTTCCCTCCAGCTGCCTAGAGTCTGCTTCTTTAACTTCCCATGTAACGCCACACAAGCTGGCACACGCAAACACACACACACACACACACGCACGCACACCCTATAGTCAAACATCTGCAGTGCTCACACTGCAACTCTGTCCACACCTCATTCCATAAAGCAGCTTTCAGTTTCGTGCTCTTAAACAGGGATGTGTTTCCATCGGTCACACAGAGGCCATTGCTTTAAAACCCACTTTTGAAATCTTTCAGAATTTGGCACAGATTAAATGCCTTGTTGTCTTTCATATCTAAGGAGAAATGAAAGCTGACGTGTGTAATTTAGAAACTAGTAGTGGTGTTTTTGGTTATTCGGAAAGTGATTTAGTATCTTTCAATGATTTGTATTCTGTCTAGGGAAATGAGTCCTTTATTATTGCAGCTCAGAGAGGAATAGGATCACTTCAAAAGGTCAATCAACCCATTCTACTGTTTTCAAAGACTTAGCCAATGATGCAGTTCCAGTGAAATGTCACTCTCTTGTAAGCTTCTGTTTTAAGCTTAGCTTCTGTTGAAAGATGGCCAGGTGGTGATTAGCAAGTCCCACAATCCACAAACCCAACCAGGCCTTCATCATCCTACACCTTGTTGTTACAACCAACACTGACCCTGCATTCTTCTCCCCTTGATTCCTGAGAACTGTTTATTTTCTTAGGAAGAACCGGCAGACTCAGCTAATGGAAGCCAAGTGGCAATTATCACAGAGCTTGCTGCAGATTGACTGAACACACTGCAACAAATTACAAACGAACTTGACATTGTCTATAAACATGGGGCTTCGCAACATAAAAAAATATTTAAGGGCTGTTTACTTGGAGCGGATGGCAACAATCAGTCTGCAGCATCCAAACAGTGTGCTGTTGTTCAGATTCTAGAGATCACTTTCAAGATTTGTATTTTTGTACTAAAATAGAAGGGCGACATGCATAACAGTGCTGCTAAAATTGTTATATAAACCAAACAAACTATTTTCCAACAGCAATCATCTACAGCTTGTGATTATCATGAAATGCTTTGCATGGATATGGAGAGTGAATCACTATACCAGAGCTGACCAGACAGGTGATTTAATAAGCACTAAAGCCAAAATAGATCATACCACTGAGCCTCCAAAAGCAGAAACACTTTGTGCGGAATTCACTTAACAGCTGCATTACTTTTGTGAGTTGTGTTACAGTGCTATTCACTAACCACCCACAATTCACTCTGACTGGATGCTGAACACACTAATTAAGTATTTTCATCAAGTCTGATTTACATCAAGCATAAGAGACTTCTTCCTTTCTCTACTTCATAAGGAGTTAGGTATCCTGAAAGGTTTGAGAACACTATACAACGCAGGACTCAACAGTGCAGACTTTTTTTTTTTTAGTAAATTCAGTTTTCAACTTGCCCTGCCAATGTTTTTCCTGGTCCCAACACAAAATATTATGTTTATAAATTAAATTTAATAAACATGTAAATGTTATATGAAATGGAATATACTTATAAATGATCATTTTTAAATGTATTAATAGGGCATATTTATTTTTAAATAATATACAAATATTGATTAATATACTATTATATTTTAACATAAATAAACATAAATACAATTTTTACATCAAAAGAAAGAAACATTTGGAAGAAAATTTGCAATGGCACAACATTCAACCCATTCTTACTGATGATGCTTGATGAGTTTAGGGACAAATCACTCGTAACGGTTCCACAGTTTCCAGCAGCTCAACTGTTTTTTTCCAACATTACTAATAAGAAATGTTTCTTGAGCACCACATCAGCATATTAGAATGATTTCTAAAGGATCATGTGACACTGAAGACTGGAGTAATGACTGTTGCAAATTCAGCTTTGCCATCACATGAATAAACTACATTTTAAAATATTCAAATAGAAAAATTATGTAAGAATGGGCAGGCTTTCCTTATTGTTTATATGTGACTATTTTAAATCCTCAGGCGAGTTTCTACCTTAGGTGTTTTATAAAGAATCAGGTCATGGTTGTAACCAAAAAACGCAAAACATAATTTTTCTTTTGTGTTTCACAGAGGAAATACATTTATACAGGTTTGGAATTGCATTCTGTAAATAATGACAGAATAAAATTTTTTGTGTAAAATTAATATCCCATTAAGTGCCGTAAATTCAAGCCAATATATTAACGTATTTCAATCTAACATATACGGTTAACTGTTATCGATATATATATATATTAATATTAATATTTTTATGTTATGGCCAGTAACCTAAAACAACTATCAATTATTTTAAAATGTTACAAGTGATTTGATGCATCACAACATTATAATGTACAGTATGAAACATTTTTTATTTTTATATCTCTACTTAAAAATATGTAAAATGTAAACAAATAAAATTAAACATCCGACATCGACTGATACAATAAACAAACAAACAAAAATATCTTAATATCAACAGATATGGGACTGATATATGGGGCATCCCAACTATATAACATATGAAAGCACAGCATATGTTTATGTTGAAAATATGAATGGTTCTACCCCACATGTTCACATATTCCAAGTGTGTGACTAAACTTAGAATCTAATTACATCAGCAGATCCAAAGATAGTTTAGCTGACACTCATATGAGTGCAAAAACACCACCAGCTCTGATGAATATCTCTGAAATCATAACCACAAAGAATGGTTATTGCTGCATTATCTGATACCAAGCAGCTTAATGTTGCATAATCTTCCCCCAAACTAAAACAATCCACCTCACAAGGATGCCACAGGAGCCAAAACATTCCCTGGATCACACCAGAAGACACCGGGGGCACAATAAAAGCAGAAAAAAACAGGCTGACGTCAGGATATGTACACACAAAATGAGTATTGCTATACATAAATATAAAATCGTAAGGAACGTCTAGCACAAGGATGTAATTTTTCCATTTACTCTTGCATTTGATTTCTTTAATGGTTGTCGGGAAGCCAATCTACGTTAAATGTGTTTGCGTCAGTTGTTTCTGCTTCAATGTCATCATCCTAATGGATGAACATAATAAACAAGCTCCGAGATCAATGCTAGCTACCCTATGGATCACAGTGCTCCATCAGCAAAGTTAAGGAAAGAAATGTAAAGTCAAACTCTGGAGGTCATCAGAGATTTCGGATACCATCCGAAAGTTTTATTTAGTCAGTTTGGCTTAGTAAGCAAACAATCCAGTGTCCTCCAGCTAGTTCGCATCAGTCAGAATGACATCAGACTACGGAAGAGAGAGAGAGAGAGAGAGAGAGAGAGAGAGAGAGAGAGAGATAGCTGCATGCCTCAACAGCTGCTGCAGTCATCTTTGCCAGAAACCTGTGTGCTGCTCAGACACCCTCAAACTCACACAAACACACACGTACCTCTCACTCCATCCTGAGCCCGGCTAGCCACAAATAACATGCAAAAAGCAGCGTCCGGAGGTCTGCTCTCTAACTTAAGCTGCGGAGGACTGCTGCAGTCATCTTTGCCAGAAACCTGTGTGCTGCTCAGACACCCTCAAACTCACACACACACAAACACACACGTACCTCTCACTCCATCCTGAGCCCGGCTAGCCACAAATAACATGCTAAAAGCAGCGTCCGGAGGTCTGCTCTCTAACTTAAGCTGCGGAGGATAAACTTAGTTGCCCCTGAGCAGGAAAAGCCTGTTGTTGCAGCGGCCGGAGCTCCTCTCACCTAGCGTGACGATGCACTCCACTGGGCCGTCTGCTTCCCTCCTTTCCCCCAGCCTCCTGTCCCTCGAACACACTCTCGTTTTCTCTGTCTCTCCATGTCACTTTCTCTCTATGCACCTCTCAACCCCTCCCCCTGCACTCATCCCCCTCCTCCATCCCTCTCTCGCACTCTCTGTCTTTCTCCCCCGGTGTGTTTTCTGTTGAAGGTGGCGTTTCGGTGCTCTTGCCCCATGCAAAGGGGCTGTGTTCTGTTTCTCTGTTTTTTACCATGCTGCAAGGTCACAGATTTTTTTCACAGTTCGAAAAAACAGGGTTGGACAGAATTAAAAACAGACAGAGAGACAAAAAGGTAACCAAGGGGCAGAAAGAGAGAAAATAAGCACAAAAAAAAATTGTATTCAACCAGGGGCCAGTTGCACAAAATGCTTTTAGTCTTACAAAGTTAGTCATCTAATATTTTTTTTATAAATACTATAAATAAATACTACAATCATTTTTAATTGTATTAGCCACTTTGCCACTAAAGCAAATTCTCCTACTATCATAGTATGTACTGAATTCAACGAAGAACATCTCATCCATTAATGAAGTACGTTCTGTAGGCATGCAGTTTTGTATAAATGCATCTCCGTACATCCTTCATTGCCCATGTTGTCACTGACATTTGACCGTGTGTTCTTTTGACCTGTGATGTACTAATAATAACCACACAAATAATTATGTTCAGTTTTTAAGCCCAATTTAACCACATAGAACCTTTTAGCACCTGTAAGGGGCCACTGATACAGAATGCATTTTTGCCTTGAAAAATGCAGGCAGAGAAAAAATGCAGGCCTTTTCTAAAAGCTGAACTTTAACTAGAGCGCCACGTTTTTAGAATGCCATGTTATGCGCGAGCCGCTGCAAAAGATGCTAGCATAACAGTCAAGTCCACCTAGTATGTGTTTAAATAGAAAACTATGAAAAAAGTAGCACAGTCAAATGAAAAACAAAAAACAAAAACACTTTACTGACACGTTACCACCCGGCTCAGTTGTCTGACATTCTTGAATTTGTTTCTCAAATTTGCCAGTTTCTCAACTGCCTCAATTGTGTTTAAATCTTAAAACTTGCTGCTGTTATGCTTACATTTTGTTTTGATACTGTCATATTACCTAATCTGAGCTAAATCCCACTCATGGTTATCTGCTGTTTATATGTGGATCATGGTGAATAAGTGTTGCTGACTTACTGTTGTGCCTTCAGACGGCAGCTGGCATGAAGCGGCATCAATCTCCTGTACACGTTCCTGAAAAGCAAATGTCTCAAGGCTGACCTTGGCTCACACCACCAAGAGATCCGAACCACAGAGGCATCCGTACGAGTGCCAGGACCTCAAGTTTTGTGTACGTGCTAAACTAAGTGCAATACAATCGCTCTTTCACTGTATGGGAAGGATTTAACTTTAATGGGATTGCAAACTGAATCCGGCAGGTGGTGTCCACGATTAGCTCATGTTCGGCTTTTGCCTTTAAAAATGGCAGAGCCTTGCACAACAAACACACAGAGGCTCAGTCATCTATGGGGGCACCAACCCCCCTCATGACCCACTTCACCAAATTTGTGACTATAGTGGAGTGGCGCTTGGCTACCACTGGAGCCAAAACAGTCCTCGGATAATTGCCTATTAAACATCCCTGGAAAAGCAAAACCAACGACTGCTGTAAACTAATATTAAAGGGGTCATATGATGCGATTTCAATTTTTCCTTTCTCTTTGGAGTGTTACAAGCTCTTGGTGCATAAAGAAGATCTGTAAAGTTGCAAAGACTAAAGTCTCAAATCCAAAGAGATATTCTTTATAAAAGTTAAGAGTTAACCACGCCTACCTAAACCGGCTCGTTCTAACACGCCCCCCACATACCTACGTCACTATGTGGGAAGATTTGCATAACGCCGCCCAAATATTCACGCAAAGAAAGAAGGCGTAACTTTTATTCTCGCTGGATGCAACGAATGCCTCATTTATAATGGGTTTTCATGTTTTTGAATCATCGCTCTGGCCTGACAGGGCATCATCACAATATGGTAGCGGCATAACAGTTTGGTTATGTTAGGGGCGCAACAATCGACGCGTTTCAGAAAGGCGGGGCATAGAGGAGAAACAATAATGTACAGTATGTGGAAAATAATGTGTTTTTTTAACCTTAAACCGCATAAACACATTTCATTACACCAAATACACAAAATAATGTTCTTTTTAGCAACATCATATGACCCCTTTAAGTAAGTAATCATTGGTGTGTCTGCTGAAACTGATCTAAGTGGACAGCTGCCAAACTCTGCTAGGGTCTTAGTTACAAAAGCAAACTGCTCACTCTCTGTATATATATATTTCATAAAAAGTTTTCAAAAACAACCCCCCCCTCTGGTTTTTTCACTAATCGCACCCTGTATATATAAATATAAATATATATATATATATATATACAGTTCAAAAATACATATTGATCTAATTATTTTACAAAAACATAAAAAATCGATAGAATTAGAATATATATTTAACATTAACACTCACCAAATTTAGTAAAAAAAAAAAAATTATAATAATAAAAAAACTGTCCAGAAATCACAAGATTACTGCTTCATAATGTATTGACAGCACTATTTGTATCAAGAAAATAAGAAAAAGCTGCATATAGTTTTGTGAACTGTTTTTTGTGCACAATATGCTGTCTTTTGTAAAAAGTAAACATTTTCTAGAAAATATTTAAATAATTTCCTTTTACAATTTTTAGCACAATTGTAATACAATACAAATAAAATGAATGTCTAATTAACCATATTATTAGAATGTTCACTATCAATCAGCATAACTGACTGCGTTTGTGATTTTGTTGGATTAATGGAGAAAAAAATGTCCTTATGGGGTAAAAGACTCTCCTGGGACAATCATGCACATGCACAAATAAGAAGCAGCTGGAGGGGAGTACAGGAACTCAAAAATGCTGGACCCTTCAATCCACACACTGCTGTGCTCCTCCTATTTCTGTTTTATCTCTCACAGCTGACTACCTGGGACTGCTGTGAGCATCGACTCAAACACCCGCCCAATCACGCATATCCATCAGCTAATGAAGCTGGAGAAACACACCGCCTGGCTTTAATATGTGTGCTGAGCTATAACACAGGATGAACATAATAGCCTGCATAGCCTGTGACATCAGCGGAAAAAGAAAAACGTTTTAAAGGAAAATAAATGTATTTTTATAGATCAATTTTTACTTTGGAATAACAAGGAGAACAGTTCACAATAACACGAATTAAGAAAGACGGGGTGAATTTTAATTTCACGTTGACTTCAATAGGCGGAGAGCACAAAGAGCCAGTTCCTGACCAGAGGTTTATGGCGTTGGGTTAGTAAAGGTTTAGACAGAAGAGGGAACACTAACGAGTGTAAAGAGGCTAGTCACCGAGGACCTTAATCTGCTGAAAGCTGGACAGATTATGACATCATCACAAATGTCCAATCCGTTGCCTGAATCCTATTGATTCAGAACACCGTACAAAACACATAGAGTTACACAGCAAAAAAAAGTATAATAATAACACCATTAACTATTTTTTCTGAAGAAAATCTCTAGATGTTAATGCATCATCCTTGCAGGACACATTGCAGCCATTGGCTCCTACAGAAAACAAAAACAGGCACCAAATTATTTCTAAGAGCCACAGAATACACGTTTTATTTCTTATCTCTTTTCCCCTTTAAATCACCTTAACATCAGTCATACTGTCATGTGTTTATGTCTCCCCTCCTTTTACAACATAAGCATTTTGAGTTACACAGCAAAAAAAAGTATAATAATAACACCATTAACTATTTTTTCTGAAGAAAATCTCTAGATGTTAATGCATCATCCTTGCAGGACACATTGCAGCCATTGGCTCCTACAGAAAACAAAAACAGGCACCAAATTATTTCTAAGAGCCACAGAATACACGTTTTATTTCTTATCTTTTTCCCCTTTAAATCACCTTAACATCAGTCATACTGTCATGTGTTTATGTCTCCCCTCCTTTTACAACATAAGCATTTTAATCCATCTTGTAGATGTCCTGGGAACTAAGGTTTACTTAAAGTTAAACCTAAACGTCTTTTCCAACTTGAGAACATACAGTCACAAAGAATTGTTTATTACACAGAATCTGTGCCACAATATCATTGACCATAATTATGTCAGCATCACTTGGCCACTGAGTGTAGTTTGGGCTCCTCCTCAATGCATCCTTTAAATGTTGTCATATGTCTTGCACACATCCAGTCTGTTTTTCTTCATTTGTAACATGCAATTATGTAGGAGGTGTTGAATTTTACCTTTAGTTCCTTGCATTCTTTCTTATCATGTAGACAACAGGTTAAGTAAAAATATGAATATGCAATATAGCGCATATATTTAGCAAAATGCTGTTCTTTATAGTTATTTATTTTTTTAGATGAATGAGCATATGAATGGCGAATGGTTATTCTGAGGTAAATATTGTTATGTGGCATTGTTTACAAGCTTTAAATGTTTTCTGCAGTTTGAAACACTGAATGAGCGATTACGTGAGACATTTCAGTAAGTTGTACTGTATCTTATAATATACCTTTTGATGGCCATTCATGTTAATTTCATACTATAGTAGTAAAGAGAAAGATATGATGGGTTCACGTGCCGCTTGAACTGAGGCGCTTCAGCGATCAGTGCCAAAACGGTATTTATTGTTTGAATTTCGTTATGAATTTGGCAGAATTTTAAAGCTGATATTTTGTTTATTAAAAGGTAACAGAGCACAAAGCTTGCTGCGATTACTGGACGGCAGATGCGCAACAAATAGGCCTAATATGAAGTTCACGCAACAGAACACAGCTTGATAAGAAGCCATGCATCGATTCTAAACAAGAATTGTTAACGATATTGTTAATGTCCACACAGCTGACAGCTTTACCTGTTGTAGTTTGTTCAAGTTGTGCACGAAAAAGACACTGCTTTTCAACACTTTTACTTTGCATGTCTCCATTTTCGATCTCTCTCATGCTGCACAACTGGAGCTGCTTTCAGCAAGAGTGGCATAAGTGCTGGTGTTCGGCAGAAATGAGAACTGTTTGAAAGTCCGTTTTTTCCACTAAAACTTTGATGCGCGTTGTCTCAGTTTATTAAGTCAACATAACAAAAGATGTGATCGCAAAACAAGCAGGAAAAAAGGCATTACATGTACATTTATATAGTCGCCAGTGTCGAACTCGGCAAAAATATCACTTAATATTTGTATTAATATTAATAATAATAATAATAATAGTGCATTAAAAAGTATATTTAATTTCCTTGGAAAGGAAAGATGCTGTGTGAGTGGTTGGAATGGCTTCATCCTGTGTTTTACCCTGTCAGATGTCACAACCCCAGTGTGAGGGGGACGAGGGTAACGGTGTTTGTGTTTTGACGAGCAACGCTTGGTTTGTGACCTCACTTACTCGGAGGTCAGGAGGAGTTGTGTGTGAGCGTCTGTGAGTGAGTCACAGATGGCCAAGCAGCCATAGATGGAGTGTTTTGGTATTCCTCAGCACCTGTTTGGCACCCAACTGCAGACACAGGCAAGTGAACAGACATAACAATCCATTCTAGCTATACTGAGCTCACAAAGCTACTCTGGAAATATGCAGTGGAGAGGGAATTGACATTATTGATTTGTCACATTATTACCAGAATGCCACACTCACTTCCATATCAGCCTGTAGGGGGAGCCATCATACAATCTACATGTCTGATGACAACAATGGGAAAGATATCGCATCATTATTCTCTGTATTTAAAGAATCTATGGAAAGACAGCAATCATTACTGACTGGACGATCGCTAATGAACATATGCAAATCCACTGGACATTATAATTAATAAAACATTAAACAACTGATTTGGAACAAGATAGTCTTGTCATGAGTCTATTCCCTAGGTCTGCACAGGGAGATTTTTAAAAAGAAGCTGTAATGTATATGAACGTCACAGATCTTCTGAGATGAATTGGCGTGTTCCAGTGGCATTACCCCTGCAGCCAATTAAGACAAGCTAGGAGAGCCTATACTCGACTGTGATTAGCTGAGAGCACTCAGGGGATCTCATTACAGTATGGTAGTGCAACTCTTCACTGGCAGAGCCTCTGACGGAAGTTTGATCACTGGCTCAAAGAGCAGCAACATGGACGACCACGACTCCAGTATTCTTTTTCAACCAAAGTGTCATAGTTCTTCATATTCTATACTGTTTTATATGGAGAAACTACTAGTAAGGTAACAGATACAGCTGATGTGATGAGCTAGTCTGATTGAAATCGGCACTTCAGTGATGAGCATCCCTAACCATCAGCATTACACTTTGACAGGTAATCCTTCAACGAATATTAATGATAACTCAAATCTTGCGGGGTGCTGTTATTTTCAGCTCAATCGGATTTATGATTTTCATCTGCTGGGTGATAGATAGATAGATGGATAGATGGATAGATGGATGACAGACAGACAGATAGATAGATGACAGACAGACAGATAGACAGATAGATAGATACTGTATTGGCCCAAATATAAGACGACCCTGATTATAAGACGAACATCGTCTTATATCCGGGTCAATACGGTAGTTAGATAGATAGATAGATAGATGACAGACAGACAGACAGACAGACAAATAGATGATAGATGACAGACAGACAGATATATAGATAGATAGATGACAGACAGACAGATAGATGACAGACACAGATAGATAGATAGATGACAGACAGCTAGATGACAGACAGACAAACAGACAGACAGATAGATGACAGACAGACAGATAGATGATAGATAAATAGATAGATTACAGACAGACAGACAGACAGATAGATAGAAGACAGACAGACAGACAAACAGATGACAGACAGACAGATAGATGATAGATAAATAGATAGATTACAGACAGACAGACAGACAGATAGATAGAAGACAGACAGACAGACAAACAGATGACAGACAGACAGATAGATGATAGATAAATAGATAGATTACAGACAGACAGACAGATAGATAGATGACAGACAGACAGACAGATATATGACAGACAGACAGATACATGATAGATAAATAAATAAATAGATAGATAGATAGATAGATGACAGACAGACAGATAGATGACAGACAGACAGACACAGACAGACAGACAGATAGATGACAGACAGACAGACAAATAGATGATAGATAAACAGATGACAGACAGACAGACAGACAGACAGACAGATAGATGACAAGACAGTCAGATGACAGTAGGGTGTGCGATATATATAATCTGCGATAATATCATAATTGTTGTTTTAACGATGTGCGATTTGACATTATCGAGTATTTTGCAAAAACCATTCAAAACATCCCTA
>NW_015505594.1:445232-514771 GCF_001515645.1 Sinocyclocheilus grahami
GATAGATAGATAGATGACAGACAGACAGACAGATAGATAGATAGATGACAGACAGACAAACAAACAAACAAACAAACAAACAAACAAACAGACAGACAGACAGATAGATAGATGACAGACAGATAGATAAGATGACATACAGACAGACAGACATATATGACAGACAGACAGACAGATAGACAGATAGATAGATATGCCCCAGCCTTCTATATATAAGTTCCCATTCTAAATATATTTTCAAAATTTTAAATTCTGGAAATTTCAACACTGTTAGGCCCAACACAGAAAGCCTGTGGAGTGATGTTATGGTAATGACATTCCAGTGAGAGAAGCTGGGGTGCCGTTTGAGGGTCCCGGCTGATTTACGTACATGCTTTCTGTGAAATATGCTCTGAAAAAAAGAAGCACTGTACGCATAAAACACACACACTGTATAAACACACAAGACAGATAGACGCTCGCATACATGAAGAATACTGCATCAGAAGGCCGGTCTATTATCGCAGAACCGAATGGATCCGTGACTGTGCAGAATGAGGAGCTTTATAATCCAGACAGATATATAAAGCTCTGTAATACAAACAGAACGAAGCTTGGTAAACAAAGCCTTTACCTCAACTTCAGCTACAGGCTACGGCCTGGAGTAGATCCAATGTCTGCAACTATAAAGTGTGTGTGCGTGTGTTTACAGCACGGCATGCAGTGAGAACTGGATTTAATGATTGTTTACAGGCCGCATTGACGTGTGTTCCACACATACACAGCTGTCAGTGCGGTAACTGCCTCTTCACTGCGTGTTCACATGCCACGACTAATTTAAAGGGAAGACAGGACTTGTGTGCATCCTGCTGGGATGCTTGCCATAGTGGAATGGGGGAAGGGTGACGTCCGTATGTCAGGATACACGCTGATGCCATATGGGGACGATGCCCAAGGACTGAGTGTGCTTTTATTTAACATAAGTCTTTGTGCACATTTAAAGGGATAGTTGTTCATCCAAAAATGAAAATTCTGCTGTCAAAGTTATTTTTAACTAAGGAACTAAGGTTCATCATGTTCAAGGGCTGTGAAGCTCCAAAAAGGTCCAAAAATATTACAGTAGAACCATAAAAATAGTCTTTGCTCTATTCCAAGTCTTTGAAGATGTATCTATTGAATATTGCCTTAAATTTTGGTGTGCTTTTAACACAGATCTACTGTAGGGCTTCAAAAAACTATAATGAATGAGTCATATGAACTTGCTTTATGATACTTTCATGGTGCTATTTTGGTGTTCTTTGTCCTGTTTGGAGATTGACAGCCCCTGGTCACAATAAACTATGTAAACTCCTCCTTTGGTGTTCCACAGAAAGAAAGAAAAAACATACAGGTTTGAAACAAGACAAGGGCAAGGATATATATATATCTGTATATATAAAAGGGGCGTTTCATCCGAGGAGGCAAGGGAGGAAGTGCCTCCTCAAAAAGTTGGATAAGAAAAAAAATTTGTAGCACAAAAATTAAAAAAAGCAAATATTAAAAATAAAATTCTAAAGAAGCAACAGCGACACTAGTGGGTAAAGTTACATATTTTGCCTCCTCATTTCAGAACACCACTGCACACCACTGATAGATGAGCAAACCTGGAAATGACTGATATGATGTGAGCAGTTAAACACTATAGTCATTTCCAGGTTTGCTCATCCTTAGCCTTTCTGGCTTTAGAGAGCTTTGCAATGACAGCAGAATTAAAAGGCCTCTTCAAATAAAGCACATGCTTACTTTCATATTCTTATTGTATTCTCAGCACACAATTTTGTCTGTTTCAGACATTAACCAAGTACTTATCAAAGTTTAGAAAAAAATTGTGACTGATGGTGTCTAGGAGCAAAGAATTTGGCAAAAAACACCACTGGGTCTCTTACACCCACTGATATCTCCCTACGCCTGCCTTATCCATTACCAACCATTATCACTCCACATGAATGAATAATCTGCAATGAATTTCTAATGTCCCGTTTCTGTGTGAAGGCATCACACCATTTATCATTCACAGTGTCTAGTGAAGCTGGCATGGACTGCTAGGTGATACCGCTATATGGAAATGGACTGAGTTAAATGGACAAGCAGAGGACGGATGGGCCAGTAAACAATGCATGAGCACACACCCACCTGGAGCCTGACATCCCCCTCTTTCCTCTGTCGGCCCATTAAAAACAGCTCAGAAGCACAAACTGCTTTGCATTATGGACAAAAGGAAGACAGATTGACAGAGGACCACTTATTGGGAAAAGGCTGCCATTTTATTACCAGAATCAGCAGAAGATCACCACCTGCCTATACTTTCAGCAAACCCCAATTTACCTCAAAAACAGATTATTACTTTATTGTACATACAATAATATTAAAATTCTGTCAGATTTTTTATTTATCTATTATTTTATGGCTGATAACCAATAAACCCAATATTATAATTCTATAATATTTTGTCTAAATAAATTACAAATAAATGATAACAAAAATATATACATATTAAAAACATAATAAAACAATTATAAAACAATAAAATATTATGGACGATAATGATGATATATTTATCTATAATATAGCATTTTGTTTAAATAATTAAAAAATAAACTACAGCTAATAAAAATGTATAACTAATAAAATATAATATAAAAAAACTACAATTAAACATTTTAAAAGCTACAAGTCAATATAGGCATCAAAACTTCTTGCACAGTATTAAAAACAGATATTCAATTTGAGATTTCCTAAAGTTACAAATGTTTTAAAGATGAACTTTAAATAAGCATTAGATTATGGAGAAGGTAATGCAAATGCTAAATGCAAAAATGAGCAGTCAAATTTCCGACATTGACTGACACTGATAAATTAAACAATCTCTAATATCAGCAGATAACGGATATGGTAGCAATATACTGTGCATCCCTTAACTGATCTTCTCAAAATGACCAAATATCTATCCAGAGTTCACTGCAAAACTCTGAACAACCAATATCAAAACCCAGACCGCAAGAAAAATGTCAAAAAGAGCTCAATTATTCCCCAGCACCTCCAGCAAGATCTTTATATAGACCTTCTCGGTCTACAGTGTGAAGCAGCCTGGATTACAAAGAGAGAGAGCAGCTGGAAGCAGAAGGGTAATGAGTGACAAGGATGCATCAGCAAAAAGACAGAGCTCCCTAATTACGGCTGACACCTCCAGCTCTGGCTCTGCTTAAACACAGGAGTGGATGGAAGCAGGCATTGAAAGAATGTAAGGTACGATTCAATGCATGCTCCCTAGATATTACTTTATCTTAGATGTTTTGAGTGGCAGTTGAAAAGCATCTCCTGAAATGAATAATTTTCATTCAACCCCAAAAAAGCAAAGATTGTACACTTTGTTCCAGAGTCTTTCATCATAATTTTTTCATTCGTTACATCTGAAGAGGGCGAGAGAAAAACGAACATGCTGTCTTGGCTGAGCGAACGCGTCATTTTAGTTTCCACTGAAGGGATTTCCTTTTTTCTCCCTCTGTCTCTTTCTTTCTAGTAGATTAAAATCCTCTCCTTCCAGTCTCTCATGCATAATTATGTTCATCACAAAGGATGAGCCTTTTAAACGGGCAGGAATTGCAGATGAGGCGGGAATGATTGGTTGCCTGCATGAGGTAATTGATCTGGAGTTTCTCTCATGTTAGTCCTGCGTCATTTGCTAGATTCAGCTCCTGAATACGAAAAAGCTAAAAGGCAATAAATTCTTAAATTCAGGGGTGTGAATTAACAAATTACAAATACTTGCGTTACTGTAATTAAGTAGTTTTTTATCATAAATTGCATTTTTTTGTTGTTGAGTAAAACATTTTTTAAGTTCAACGCTTTTTGTTCCATTCAGTTGTAGATACTGCTGAGCAGCTTATTCGCCCAGACCGCCACAGCCCCTTTTCTTTTGTAGTTTTTCCCCAGAAATACTTCCTTATTTAATGCAATTTTTTCCTTACATATTGTATTATCAGCATAACAATTTGAGTAAATGTAGATGTGTAAAAGGTAGGGGATGATGCCCCATTCTAGAACAATGTACTTTTACGTTTAAATTATCATGTTTATGATTCTCATTTCTTTATCACAAAATGCTAAAAGTGGCACTGCTTTGGAGAGAAATTGGCTCTTTTTAATCTCTCTATTTAACCCATCTCATGATGTGTGATGAACTCTCGTACGATTTTCTAATGGTTTTGTATTCTTTACATTGTTCTAAACATTAATATTTTATGTACAACAATAGCAATAAAAGAACATGTGAAAAGTATGTGCAATGTTTTCTAAATGTTTAAATTGCAGTGTGCAGTGTTTAATATAAGGGGGTAGAATCCACAGCTCAGTACTCACTACTCATAAGTACTTTTAAATAAGCTACTCTTTTACTCTTACTCAAGTTGTTATTTGGACAAGTACTTTTTACTCTACTCACACTACATTTTTGGAATGTAATGGTACTTTTACTTGAGCACATTTTTTCTGTACTCTTTCCACCACTGCTTAAACTAGGGCTGCACAATTAATCAAATGTGATTGTCATGCATATCTTGTCGTTAAAGCCGGTTCTGTGATTAGAAGTAAATCTCCATCACGTGCTTTCAGGTGGAGCAGTATTTACTACACAGAGCCGTAGTTCACTGACAAGCTACGCAAAATCGCATTCATAATCGCAGACGATTTAATCGCGTGATTATGAAATCGAAGAAATCGCTCTGCGATTATGAAAGCCGTTTGCTTAGCTTGTCAGTGAACTACGGCTCTGTGTAGTAAATACTGCTCCACCTGAAAGCATGTGAAAACACCACATTTAATAACATGTTTTTACTCCAAACTCACTTCATAACGTCAGTTGACGTTTGAAATAAATCCTTCTGTGAGATGATGTGGCTTCTTACACAGAAAAAGGCACGCAACATATTTCATAGTATTCTAAGCAGTGATAAAGGCTATGTCGATTAGCATTGCATTATTATATACTTTATTATAATAAAAATTATAATAAGACAAACTCGGATAATCCATATATTGTCGTAGTCGTGTGTTTATTAGTCACGTTGAATTAATGAAAGAGTTAAATCGTCTGTTTATTCAGCAACCGCTATAGGGATTTCCTGGGTTTCTTCTGCGAGGCGTATTTGGAGTTTCTCTGGCCTTTGGATGGAGATTTACTACTGATCACAGAACCGTGCTTCACTGAAAGATACGCATGACAATTGCAGCTTCTGCCTAATCGCGATTTATCGCCTTTGCTATTTAATTTCGATTAATTGTGCAGCCCTAGCTTAAACTTAAAGGGGCCATACAATAATAATAATTTCCCCCTGCGATCTACTGATCTACTTGCATTGGATCTTATTCACAACCATATTTCGTACACAAACATACATATAACTCACTTGACATGAATTGCTTTAGAGCAGAAAATCAATATAGTGCTCAAAAGAAGCATAAAACAAGACCTTTCCACAAGCTACAGTTTGTTTGAGGTGAGACAATATAATTGTCAAACATTTTGGTCTTGGCACATCTATCTTTGAAGAGGAAGAATAGGCAAAGCATGTCTCCCCGGTTCTCTAATATCATTCAAACAGTCCGTGTCCATTTCTCCAGACCTGCTATAAAAGTGCCCTAAATTTGTCCGGCTTCAAGAGTGGCTTTCAAAAGAGCCAAGAGTGCTTTTACAAGAGTAAAAGAGCTTCAGAAAAGCTCTCACCGACTTACATCAATACTTCAGAGGAGAGAAAGTTAAGAGTGATAAACAAATTGACTTTATTTATGAAAAGACAGTGAACATGAACTCCTGACAAACTGTTTCATATCTAATAACAGATCTTTAGCACATAAATCAAATTTCCAAATGTTATGAACATTAAGTCAATGAATAATTGCTTGAGGGTGTGTAAATAATGACAGGACATTAGTTTTTGGGCGTAATATCCCTTTAACTGTGTGCTTTTAGGGTATTTGGGCTAGTCAAAAGTCTTTCCACCCTGCTATTTGCACTCTCCAGATATCATTTAACTATTTGCATGAACAGAATTTGTGGTACATCTGCGGACAAAAAGACTGTGGAAACGGTTTCATGTTTGGGTTGAGAGTAAAACAGCCAAATATTTCCGACCACGTCACTCAGTCTGATATTTTCTTCCACTTTAAAATGGGAAAAAGTCTGTCTCATCTTTCCTCTCTAAAAGCTTCCTCTTTAGTGGCTATTGCGCCGCCCCTAGCTGTTTTACAAGGGTAATGATGTTTATATGAGTTACATAAAGGCATGCAGGCGTGCAAAGCTCTGTCAATGGAGCTGAAATCCACCGATGCGTTCGCTGTCTCCTATGAAAAACTTTGAAGAGTCCTTCATATTGAGCTTTTTTTTAAATGCTATAAACAAAATAGAAAAAAAGGCACAGAACTCCCATTGAAATGTCATTGAGAGTTTCCCGTGGTGAAAATAACAATCTTTCCAATAACACGCAGGGGAGACAGTGGTCCTTGAAAATGATATAGTGAGATACAAAAGTGGTCTGAAAGGGAAAAACAGCTATCGTGGCAAACATGGGCTGAGACCAAGTAAAGATCTTCGATGTTTGCAGCTCTGCATTATTAATTGTACAATTCAATATCTAAGATTCGCTCTGGAGCAAAAAATATTAAAGAGAAGAGTGTGTGATAAACTAGATGACCAATTTCAGATCTAAAATAGTGGCCGGCGGGGTCGTTTGTGTGCATAAGGCTCAAAGGGTCAGGGAACATTAAACAGGAGATGGACTGACCTATTCGCAACGAGGTCACGACCGCCATAAATTTTAGATGTGCAGCAGAGAGAGACAGCGCTGGGCAATGTGCTGTGAGATGCATAAAATATGGTGCCCCAGGTGGATGGGACAGGCCAATATCCAGTCATTACCCTGGCCTTGAGCTGACAGGTCACTGGCTAAAGGTTAGATCATGAAAAGGCATAAAAGAGCTAAAGTCTCAGTAAGATGTACAAAATATGTGCTTGACAGATTGCGAGGCTTTAACCGAACATAAAAATGTAAAAAAAAATTTACGTAACACCATCAAGTCCATTAAAACTAATAAATGACAGTCATTTTAAAACAAGAGATAAAACATATTAAAAGATTCAGCACCCACAGAAAGGACTTTATGAGCTGAAAGGTAAGCTTCAAGATTGCGCTTCAAATTCACTTGAAAGGTAGGGCGATTCACTTTGTATTGTTTAGGCAAAGCTGATATAATTTTAATGAGTACTATTGAGCTCACTCAGATCGAATATCTAGGAGAGCAAGAAGTATGAACCCTTTCAAAAATGGGCTGATAGGAAAACCATTCATTCAATTTAAAATAAAACCACATTAGAGATTTGCAGAAATCATGAAGTGACCATACCTATTGCACCATGAAAACATCAATCCATCAAACCAAAGAATGTGTCATGTGATTATACTGCTGAATGCAACCTAATTACTCAGTGCAAACCGCAACCCTTGCTCTGAAATATTAATAGAAGCTAATAAGAATATTGGCACTGTGTCAGAGGAAAACGGGAACAGTGCCTTCACTCATGTTGACATGCTTGTCAATGAGGAAAAATTATTAAATTATGCATTTTTCCATATTGGAATATGAAATTCCAACTATATACACCACTAGACATGGAAAACAATGTTCTTCTAAAAAGAAAAATACTTAACTTTGATCATATACAGAAAGTGAACAACTCAGTAAAGTAAGACATTTCTCAGAGATTCAAACAAACAAGCATTCAATTGACTCATATAGGCAAATGACTGAACTAGTACAAAAATATCTGAGGGCTTCTTTTGTAAACTCTCCTCACATTGCGGTGCAGTTTCCCATCCAGCCGAGAGGCCGTGAATCAGACACAATTGCTTACTTACCCACAGAGAGAGAAATCTGTCTAGAGAAGTGCTGCTGTCCATTTCCTGCTCTTTGCCCACTTGAACAGTCAAACGATTCTGAAAAATTCCAGTGTCTCCTCTGAATATAGAACTCAAACCTCTCAAATTGATGTTGAATTGATGCAGGTTTCTTCTTCTTGCTGTAAGAAAAGTCTAAAAAACAGTGACGTCCAAGTCCGTGAGCAACTTTTTGAAGTCTGATTCTGGTTCCTCAAGTCCAAAAAAGCCTTACTGCAGGCACAGAGAGCAAAAAAGCCTGGAGATTCCTTTACAAAACACAGGCTCCAGCAAACAGGTCGGCCCCGAGAGCCCCCTCCAAAGGTTTGGAAAATATTTGCAAATGTTTTGTGACGCACCAGAGGCAAACTCACGGATGCAGACAGCCAGTCAGACAACCCATAGGAAACACTACATAACTGGGAGATTCATAAGGTTCTCCAATAAGAGTACGACACAAGAAAAGAACAACTACCTCTCCATTTCTACATGGTGTTTGAGAAGGAAAGACAGCTTGCAGGACAGGACAGGATGGGTACATTCAGATGCAAATGCAAGCCGCACAAAGTAAATTAATAATAACCTGTGCTTCCATGGTGTGCTAGTTTAAACCACTGGATCAGGTTGCCTGACATCTACAGTTTCACAAGTCCTTTATTTTAAAACAGCCTAAAATTTTTTTGGAAGGACTTCCAAAAAGCAATTTCCTTTAGCCTTGATAAAACACCACAGGGGGTTTAACAAATGATAGATTCCTTTTGAATCAAAAATCATTCCAGATAGTACAAAAAAATAAGATGTAGCATTCCTGGAAGAAGGCACTTGTCCTGGGTTTGTGCCCTGAAGGCCAATGAGGAGACAATTTTGCCTTGTGAAATGAGATATAGAGAGTGAGCTCATACTAAAGATGACAGCAGAAAAGCGGCAATGAACAGTCCGGAAATGAAACGGAGGGGAATCTGAGAACTCTGCCATGAGACACCCGACGACGAGTCTGAAAAGTGGAGATCATGAGTTCTGGCTTAGAGAAACTCTATAATCAAAATCCCCCCAAAATACTGACTTGCTATCTTCATTAATTTCGCTGCCAAAGACTCTTTTGTAGCTACAGTGTCCTCCTTTGGGACAAAGTGTTTCATTGATTTAAATGAATACTTGATTCAAAAATTACAATTGTCATAATTCATTTTTTCAGTGAAACTATCAGTGAGAAAGCAAATTTGAAGCAAATTCTATGACCAACTTTTATAAGCCACCGGAAACTGTTGCTTTAGTTAAAAACTTTTCATTAATGGCTCATAAGAGATATTTGCTTCAGGAATCTTGCTATACTGCATGTTTTTGATTCACTAAACAGAACATAAGAATCATTTGTGAGCTATTGCAGAGAGGGAGATTATAACAAAATAGCGACCTAAATTTCAGTCTGGTTGGGAACATATCATGACAGGAGTTTTATCTTTATGCAAGATATTTCCTGAAATATGCAGTATGTACGCCCCAGGTAGAACCACAGGAGACGATGTTGGGAAGAACACAAAGAGCAACAACAAGAAGACAACTGTGAGAGAGTGCTATATGTCTGTGGATATAGAGGAAATGGAAAATGTCTGAAAGAGGAGATCTGAATATGTGCGTCTATGGAGGAGGGGACAAAAACACCTTTACACTTCCACTACTAATCAACTATACAGCAAAGGATGATTCAGAAGATTCAGCTCCAAAACAGAGTCGAGTATATGGCTCACCAAATGCTAGGGAGTAAATTACAGAGCCCTTGAAAACTGCTTGGCTACTGTGGTGAATGAAGTGGCCTGACTCAGAGCCTCTAGTCACTAATTTTAGCCAAGCTGGGTGGAAGCACGCAGGCTAGTTGCACTATTAATGAAATGACTGTACTAATCTAAACAAAATAATAGAATAAAATAGCATGTGATTTCAATTATAAAGAACGACTAAAGCCGTTAAAGTCCACAAGCTCTATGTGATGATTGGAAGTATGTGTTTATTTTGCATTCTAACACACGTTCTTGGTGAGTACTTCCGTTACATTTCTCATTAGAAGAAATCACTATTAAAGTTTACTGTAATGACAAAACACATGTGGAAATAATAACTTGGGTATTTTACAAAAAAGACCATGAGTATCTATAAAATAATGTGACCATATCTCAGCTTAACCTAATTTTTTTCTGCCCAAAACTATCTAACAGTGCCAAACCATCATGTGTGAATGGATAGAACAGTTGTTTTGCTAGAGAATAATGTGAAAAATGTATCTTTGCCTGATTTAAAAATCTCCTACCTTATCGTCCGCACTGAAATGCAGTATTTCCACATCAGATTGAACATGAGGGCATTTCCTGCCTGGCTGCTCGATGAGGGTCTTCAAAACACAAGGGTGTGTAGATCCAACAAGGAGGAGAAGAAAATACAGTGGAGCTCAGCATGTGCTGCTTGACTCAACTCAACTCAACTTAACTCCAATCATCCAGACTAGCCGTGCTTCTGAAGTAAAGGCATCTTTAGCTTTGTTTATGCAGCCATACCCAAACGTTCCCCTGTGGGAGAAGTCATCTACCAGCAATCAGAGGTTCCCATACTAGCCGAGGAATGGAGTATGCTATGTCTCATCAGAGACACATCCGGATGTACTCGTTTTCCTCAAGCAGATGCACTGTCAGCTGCTTGCAGTGGGTCTCACTTAGTTCGGAGGTTGATAAATCCTGGTTTGTGTCAAAAGAGAAAGGCAGGCCTGTACAGCCAACAATTATGCCAAGTGTGACATGCCTCCCTAAGGATACCAGGGAGGGTCTGACCAGTGTTTATACTCTCAAATATAGCTTGTGGATGTAGTTAATTAGTCTCAATAGCATCAAATAAGTGTCGTAATGGAATTTGACTGTAAAAAGGCTGATGCTGTTGAGCTGAGTGAGTCCAGATTTGTCGTGGAGAACAGTGTTGCAGGAGGCCATGAGATCATAATCAAAGCCTGTCATTGGAGTAAAGGCTTGGCATGCTCCATGGAAATGGATTATTCTCAAAAACTGTAACTTAAAGCCTTACACACCAACACTGGAATACACATGGGAAAGAATGTGAGGAAAAGCGTATGAAGAGTAAAAACTAGATTGGAGCCAGTGAAAGAACTGTGCAGAAACAGAGAAATCAATCTAGTCAGGAAAGTTTTAAAATTAACTTCAGGTTGGCTTAAAGTTCTGCAAATACAGATGAGTGAAATGTATACAGTGAGATCGATTTCAGATGATAACTTTTTTTTGTTTTCTTGGCTCTGTTCACCTCCTCTTTGCGTTTGAAACGATTCCACAACCTTCGGGTTAAACTGCCGACAGTCCACTGTAATTTAAAGGGAGGGTGAATATTTAAACATTTTACTGTTGAGTTTAATTTGTGAAGACAACTCAAAATGTTTTCAACACTGATAGTGTTCAAAAGTTAGGGTTATTATCAGTGTTGAAAACCGCTTAATATTTTTGTGGAAATTCTTTTTTTCAGAACTCTTTGATGAACAGAAAGTTTAAATTAATTTATTTGAAACAGAAATGTTTTGTAATATTATAAATGTTTTTACTGTCAATTTTGATCAGTTTAATGGATCCTTGCTGAATAAAAGTATCATTCAGTTTTGATTATAGAAGACCTTTGAGGCAAATTCTAAGACCAAAGTCATAACTCTTAAATTGCACCACATTTATAGGAAATACACAATAAAATGTTATGAAAGCGAATTCACAAATTAAAAATAAAATCTGCTTGCTTTCCATGTCAATTTGCCTGACATTTCAGAAGCTGCTGAAAACAGAAACCCTTTTCAAAAGGATAGTAATAATTACCTTTCTAAAGCAGCCTTGTTTTGTTGTTTCTGTTACTGACATCAGAATACTTCCCTAAAGACTGCCACATCCTCCAAAAAACATCCTCCCTTTCTCTAATTACTGTCCAACACATTCACACACATACGTCTGGACAGAAAGAAATACACATACACACTCCCCCCCCCCCTGTAGCCTCCAGCTTCTTGGCAGCGAAAGACTGAACAAAAAGCAATTTAGGCAGGAGCATTGCAATTCAAAGCACAGAGCACACAAACACACACAAACCAGCTTTAAGTCCTTCATAAAGCGAAGGGGCTGCTGTATCGCTGTTAAAGATGACAGTTTAATACTGGCTAATAATCTCAACGGAACACATTATAAGGATGGATTTATGACTACAGCTTTATTTATGACATGGATGAGCAAGTTTAATATCTCACTATGTGGTCTCCATCTGACACATTAAAATAATTAAAAGACAAATCAATATTTATTTGGTAAGTAGTCATGTAATATGTAGGATAATGTACAGTTAGACTGTTATTAATGCAATGAAACCACTTTAAGATGATACTGTACATCTCTCATACCTCTTTCATATTAGCCTAACCTGAGACTTAGTTATGTCATTTTAAGGCATTCATCATCATCATAATCCTAAACACTGGTGCAGACTAAAGGACTTCTTACACAATGTCCAAATCAACTAAACACCAGAGCGTTAAAAAAGGCAAATTTTTGTCTCTTTCCATCCTCTGAAAATAACTTGAAAGCCGATTAATAATCCAAAAAAAACAACAACAAGAAAAAAGACATCCAAGTCTATGAATGAATATAAATAAATACTATATTTTAAATAATTCATAATACATTTTAATAATCATGTGCATTAGTCAACTGCTTTACATACTCATACTTACTTCAATATATACATTTTTATCAGTATTTGTTTCCACTGGAAATCAAACCCATGACCTTGGCACTGCTAGCATCATTTTCCGCCGACTAAGCAATGGGAACATACAGTTCACTCCTATTTAGACAAATGAAATAAATGAGCAAGAAAGAACAGAAAAGAAACCCCGTCTCTGCTTCACTGCAATTACATGCAAAATCTCCATAAAAGGTGAGTTTGTTTTCAAAAATGAAAAAAAGCAACTGTTACTCTTGCTCTTTTTTTCCAGCATCCAGACTTCAAAAAACATTCCAGCCTGGGACTTCTATGCCCACCTCCGTAACTGAGTGGAATATTAATGACCTGCTCTGCTAATTCGCATACGGAAGTGATGCTGTGTTTGTCCCCACTTTATGGTAAGCTACAACAGGTTAAAATGGCACAGAATACGTTTCTAGAATATAGACGTAGAGTAGATCTCTGTAGATGCTAGATGCAGAAACATAATGGATTCAGAATGTGTATTAAGAAGAACTAAAGCAGAACTGAAGCCAGTAGAGATTAATAGAGAACAAACCGGTGTAATCATCAGCAATAAAAAATGTATTATATTTTTTAGTGAAGCACCTATATATGAAGTCATATGAGGTGTCGTTCCAGCCTTAAAGGGTCAGTGGTGCTTAATATACTTTATACATTAATGCAACAATTAGAGGCACCTTCAGCTAAAAGGGAGTCATTTTTTCATCAAGTCATCCAGAGAGTCAGATGACACTGTAAAATGCCTGTTTCTGATAAGGCAACTGAATATATGTCTGATTCCATCATCAACGTGATTGTTTGCCCAAGAAAAATTAAAAATGTTAAAGCTTATGAATAATTTAAATGTGTTCTAAAGAGGTTTCAGTGGGCCGCTTATATCCTGACAGTACCAGCTGCAGAATTCTGTTCTGAAACACCTACACTGAATCTACCACATGGCATGCTGAGAATACAAATACATATCTTTTGTTTCTTCAGTTTTGTTTCAAATGTGAGGCTGAAAGTCACCAATGACACTGTATATTGTGCTTGATTGAAAGCACTGCACTGTGCACAAAGGCCACGTTGTGTGAAGCGCAGTTTCCACTGATTATAGCAGTTAAGTGAAGGACACGGTTAGGCGAGAAGGTCAGCACGAACATTTGACAGGGGATTTCCTGAGTCGCTGCTCGAGTCAGAGACATCCAGATTCCTTAGTCAGCAAAAGTTAAGCATTACACAATCATGTTGTTTTTTTTATGGTGGTCATTGATTGGGAAGAAGATGGGAGACCCATATATACATTGTATATATAACTACATTTATAATAAAAAAATACAAATAATACGCAAATAAAATAAATAAATAAAGCTACTAAGTAAATAACAAAAAAATTGCACTACAAGAACTCAATCAAAATCACAATTATTAATGAATACATAAAAAAGTCATGTAGTTTTCAATTAATATTAGATTAAACAAGAATTTGTATACAATTATTTTTAAATTAAATTTAGCATGTCGCATTTTAGGACACTGCTGCCACTGCTTAAAATTTCATGTCAACTTAAAACCATAGTTCAAAGGTCTGCTGGACATAAGAAGGAAGACTAAACTCAAGCAATGATAGATCACCGGTCAGGACACACACACACGTGGTCCATCACAGGACGAAGCCCAGGGGCCCGTGGGGTACCATGCCCCACAATAGAGGATCAGCTCAGTGATGGAAACGCTTGTCAGGTCACAGAAACACAATAGAGCTTGAGTTAAATCAGCCTGACTCGCTACAACCTCAGCTTTACAGCCCTTAACTCACAACAACAAAAAGGCACACTGTTCTGAGGTCAGTCATGACACTTTACAGACTGAATAACAGTAAAGGCTTTAATAAGCTGATCTGAAAACCGCTACTGAAGGAGAACAATACCGTGCAGATGGTGACTCTGCTCCAACAATAAAAGCATTTTTTATTAGAAATTGATTATTCATTGTCACATAGAGAAGCGCATTATCATAAGCTGATAATATCTTGTAAAATCTAATTTTTATAAAAGCAACACAAACGCCAACATTGAACAAAGAACTCTTACCTTTTATAGAAGCCATTGAGAGGCTGCAAGCAAAGAAACTGCCAGTAATCCAAACAGAACGTCTTGAGCTTCAACATTTTCCGGACAAGTTTAGTGATTTAGCATCCCTGCTAGCCTGCATAAAACAGCTGAGATCCACGTGGTTGCACCATCACACCTGACTCAGAGGTGTTTGAGTGACGGTAACTATGCCAAACGTGCCGTAGATCGACGTACGACAGGGCCTCAGTGGCGGCTGTAAATCCTTCCAGCATGAATAGTAACACCCTTTGTGATGTCTCTCACATCCTCAATGAAGATGTCACACACACACCATGTGTCCAGCTCTCCACTGCTTCAGGGATGTGACACAAAGTGTTTGAGAAATCTATTTGTATATCCTCTAGCACTAATCCAGCAGGCCCAAAACAGTCCAAAAGGAATAAAAAAAGGAAAAAGCTCAGCTTTGAATGACAGCTGCTTCCATTGTCTGTCAGTACTGATGACAGAATCCAGCTCCAGCGTGCTTCACCGCAACCACAAAGCCCCCTATGCGCCCCTGCCTGGCCCGTATTAATTATGCTTTATCTGATGGTGCGCTCCCTTTGCCAGCTATGTGTATGCTGAGCAGTGCTGATCACTAGAAGCACATGGTGATCAGCAGGGACTGACGCTCACCAAACACAAGCTGGCTGATTTACAACCCCACTCTGATATGCTGATGCCCGTTGCCGGGATACAGGATCACTAGCGATTAAAATGCTAAGTGGAAGCCTTAGGAGGATGTTGATTAGCACAAAAAGTCACATGGTAAACACTAAAAACACACGTAATTTAGCTAAATATATACACATATACCACAAATATAGATTTTTATATTTTATGATGACTACAAGGGCCTTAAATTGTAAAAAAAAAACTATTTCCAGTCATTTCCATAAAGGTTCATTATTCATCAGTTCTAGGGTGATCCATCATTTACGCTTCCAGATAAAACAATTTTTTTTTGTAAAACATACAATTTTTAGTATATATAAAAGAGAAAGAGCACAACAGAAGAAAAAACAATTGCTATGCTAGGCTAAAAATATAATTTGAAGACTCTAGTTTCTTCAACAAAGCTTTAATGGGGGAAGGTGTCAGAGCTCTTGAGCGGGCAGACCGGGCTAAAGCCGCCCATTAGTCCTTCTTGTACACCAGGTGTTGGCTTTTCAGGACCCAGCTGTGCTCCACGTACCAAGTAAATGAGCCATGCGGCTGTCTGTTGCTAATGACAGCGGTCAGCACCCGAGGAAGCACACGCCACACACTGCTATTAATGAGCCAGTGCTTTGCGAGAACTCAGCACCAGTTAATGGCCCCCAGGCACAGTCGCATGAATGCCAGTTTTACGATACAGGGCATCATATTCATGAATGACACTCAAGGGAACGCAGGGGAAAATCTCAAAATGATAGATTTGTGGTAATTAAAGGTTATATATGTAATGCATGACAGCACGAGTGCATAAAAATGGCTGAATTTATTTGATAAAAAATACAGTTACAATTGTAATATTGTGGAAAATTATTCTATTTTATAATATTTCAAAATTTAATTTATTCCTGTGATGCAAAGCCGAATTTTCAGCAGTCATTAATCATTTTCAGTGTCACATGATCCTTCAGAAATCATTCCAATATGCTCATTTGATGTTTAAGAAACATTTCTTCTTATTATCTTATTATTATGTTGAAAACAGCTGCTTCTGTTTTGCTGCTGTGAAACCGTGATACTTTTTTCATTAATTTTTGATTAATAAAAAGGTAAAAAGAAAAGCATTTATTTGAAAAATATTTTTTTTTGTAAGAATGTAAAATGTTACTGTCAGTTTCAGGGAATAAAAGTATTTTTTTATTTATTAAGTATATTTAAAAAAATGTTTGGACAAAATCTAATTTAACTGTATTTTTATGTGAGCACTTCACAACTTGTAGTGCTGCTGAAATATTAATGATTAGCTTAAAAGCACAAATACAACTGATTGAGCTCTGATTTAAGTTTTAATATAAACTATACCATTTTTATCTGATGAACAATAGTTAAATATACCTTTTAAATTAAATTAGACAAATATTATTGCTAATGACACTGTAAATGCCTTCAGAACAGCCTTAGAGTTAGAAGAGGTAAAATACAAATGGTAAAGCAAAAAATAATTTTAAATAATTAAATTAAAATACTGTAAAATAAAAAATAAAAAATGTCTGCAGTATTAAAAAACAATTGTTCACAATTCTTACAAAACAGCAATATTACATTTGTAATTGCTGGATAGCCCCATTATTCATATATGGTACAGTAAAAATGAAAAACAATTTTCATTTAAAAACGAAAAATGAAAAAGCACACCAGTGTGTATTTTACAAAGAAGTCACAGCTCTGTAAATACAGGTTGGTTTCACGGTCTCAGGGACTGTTTTGATATACACAAGAACTGATTATATACAGTGATGTGAAAAAGTGTTTGCCCCTTCCTGATTTCTTATTTCTTTGCATGTTTGTCACACTTTAATGTTTCAGATCATCAAACTATTATTATTATCTTTATTTAGTAATATACATAATTACGACAAATAAAAAATTATTTGTCATGCTCTCTATATTGTTTGTTTTTTGGATGCTGGTGACACATTTCATGCATTTTATACTACAGCAATGCTTTTTATAAACGTAATAAAATAAATAATTCCTGATCTTTACTGAAGATAATCACACTGTCTTATGAAATTCTCCAGGTATTTTTGTCAGTAACTCTGCCATTAGCATTACTGCAGAGTATTCCTTGGGCATATTCCAGATGTTCTTTGTTAACTAGTACTGCACACCCTTCAGGCTGTTCATAGACATTCATGCATCATGCAAAAGTGACCGTAGCTGCGTGCTCCCTCTAGTGGCCTAAAACAAGCATCTTGCAGTCCATCCCCTCATTAATATTCCACACGCTCATTTGCATTTCTTGTTCTATGCACTCCTGCCACACCGTTGAAATGATGAGGGCAGGCTGTATTTTCTTGGCCTCAATATCACTTCTCTGAGAGATAGCTATCATGGTGAAGAGCTCTATCTGGGCTCTGGCAGATAGACTAATTTATCTCAATAAATCCTGCTGTGCTGCTATTCTGTAGAAGGTGTCCAGCAGCTCAGGGAGATGAATTATGATGCCCAACTGTCCGCGGGGCTTGCGAGAAGCCAATATGTGCATGGCTGATATTCAAATTGGCCCTTTTTAAAACCAACAAAAAGCCTATGGATATCCATCTGCAGGACAGATAAAGCACCATCTAGAACCTAAAAAGTGGTTTATATTGGACTAACCAATGTTCAAAATGCTTTTACAGTAGTATCCTCCAATCTGCTGAGGAAAAACGGTGCAACAACTGAGGGCATTATTGCCTATTGGTGGCCCGTTTGGGGCTAAACGCAGCACTGGGAGATGCATTTATGACCCTGGCAGGTTTCTAGAGGGGAAAAAAGAAGAAGGGAAAACCAGAATATCTTTGTCTATTTTTAGTCTGGTATTATTGTGATCACTCCCTTTCAAAGGTCTTCAGAAAGCCCCTTTCCCCCCCCCACGCTCAAAGCTGGAACAATAGCTGCCTGTGGACAGTCCCTGTGAGAATCGTTCAAACACAAAGAAACACGAGTGCAAAACTCACAGCCAGCTCTGGATGACATCAATTCGCAACTATTTATATAGTTCCAAATGCCCTAAAGTGGATCATAATGGCACTTCTTGACGTGTCTCATTTCTCTCAGACATCTAAATGGGCAAATTTGCAGTTCGTTGAGAAGCCAATATGTGCATGGCTGATATTCAAATTGGCCTTTTTTAAAACCAACAAAAAGACACAGCCTATGGATATCCATCTGCAGGACAGATAAAGCACCATCTAGAACCTAAAAAGTGGTTTATATTGGACTAACCAATGTTCAAAATGCTTTTACAGTAGTATCCTCCAATCTGCTGAGGAAAAACTGTGCAACAACTGAGGGCATTATTGCCTATTGGTGGCCTGTTTGGGGCTAAACGCAGCACTGGGAGATGCATTTATGACCCTGGCAGGTTTCTAGAGGGAAAAAAAGAAGAAGGGAAAAACAGAATATCTTTGTCTATTTTTAGTCTGGTATTATTGTGATCACTCCCTTTCAAAGGTCTTCAGAAAGCCCCTTTTTTCCCTCACTCTCAAAGCTGGAACAATAGCTGCCTGTGGACAGTCCCTGTGAGAATCGTTCAAGCACAAAGAAACACGAGTGCAAAACTCACAGCCAGCTCTGGATGACATCAATTCGCAACTATTTATATAGTTCCAAATGCCCTAAAGTGGATCATAATGGCACTTCTTGACGTGTCTCATTTCTCTCAGACATCTAAATGGGCAAATTTGCAGTTCGTTCTATTCAGAAATCCATTACTACAACATGAAAAGCAAGATATCAGCACCCCAAAAAAAACATAAAAATAAATATATTATATTTTTACTATATTTAAATTGCTTTCACTTGCAATATGTCAGTTGCTTTCTCTCACTACATATAGAGAGGTTTACAGATATATAGATTCTATTATATATAATAATGCAAGATTTATTAGATATATTAATGCATATATTTTTACTATTATTAGTATTATTATTATTAAATATTATTTACTATTAAAATATTTTACTAATATTAAATAATTTATTATTATTATCTTTATTTTGTAATATACATAATTAAGACAAATAAAAAATAATTTGTCATGCTCTCTATATTGTTTGTTTTTTGGATGCTGATGACACATTTCATGCATTTTATACTACAGCAATGCTTTTTATAAACGTAATAAAATAAATAATTCCTGATCTTTACTGAAGATAATCACACTGTCTTATGAAATTCTCCAGGTATTTTTGTCAGTAATTCTGCCATTAGCATTACTGCAGAGTATTCCTTGGGCATATTCCAGATGTTCTTTGTTAACTAGTACTGCACACCCTTCAGGCTGTTCATACACATTCATGCATCATGCAAAAGTGACCGTAGCTGCGTGCTCCCTCTAGTGGCCTAAAACAAGCATCTTGCAGTCCATCCCCTCATTAATATTCCACACGCTCATTTGCATTTCTTGTTCTATGCACTCCTGCCACACCGTTGTAAAACTTGATCCTCTTATGCACATATGAACAGATCACCCGGTGCACAGACATACAAATTACACAGAAACAAATGGCTGCATATGTAAGTGACGACAGCTGGGTGTAGAACAGGATCAGATGTGAGTTTAGCATATTAAACGACTGGTTGCCTTCCGGTGTGGGAAAGCACAAGCAAACTAAATGGACTTCAATGGTGAGTGCATTAAACACAATATTGCAGATAAAACATTGTGCGTATTTATTCTTTGACATCGAGGGACGTGTACCATCTGAGCTCGTTGGAAACAGGGCAGACTGCTTAAAACACATTTCACCAAGGTCTAATGGTCTAAGTATTTAACGACCGCATGAGATTAAGAGCCAATTAATTCAATCACAGTGCAAAGAATTGTAATTTCAGTTTCACAGGCTGAGATGGAGACCGATTACACTAAAACTCATCAACTTCACTCATTATGTGGGCCATAATACCACATCTGAACTAAAAATGGCTTGTTGGATGGATAGTTGTAGTGGCCCTCAACACTAATGAAACAGTTAGAGTCTCTCAGCTTCATTACGATCAGATCATCAACGACTCTTTATTAAGAATCATATGCATTTCTGGAACTTCCTAATGATAACATCTTGTATATGAGAACCGTTTTCCACTATTCCCCAATCAAATTATGAACTCAAAGAGACAAAGACTGAACACACTTACAGTGCAAGTGGAAAGCAACGATATGGGGCTATTTTTGAGGTTGATGTGACAGTTTTGTGAGTGCTCTCCTCACACCGAGATGAAACAGGGAAGCCTTAGTGGGTTCAAGTGCCTGTTTGTTGTCAGCGAATTAAATAATTCCCTATAAAGATGAAAGATGAATAAAATGTCAGCAGAGGCATGCTGGTTTGTGCTGTTAAGCAGGTGATGGCAGTGGAGTTATGAGTGTTGGAAGTGAGCAAATCAGCACAAAAAAACACACAAAACTGACTCTTCAAATGTGTGGCACGAAATGCTTTATCAAAAAAATAAATAAAAAAATTGAAATTAATTAATTTAAAACAAAAAAATAAACACTATACTGTTTTTTTATTTAATTGCCAGTTGGTTATTTTATTATTGTATCTAAAACAATATATTAAACAAATACATACAATATTGAAAATAATAATAATAAAAAAAATAATAGACAACTAAGTTTAAAAAATAGTTTGGACACAATAGTTCATAATCTGACTTTTTCGAATTTAAAGCATTACTGCAACAAAAAGCAAGATATCAGCTTAAATGTAATTATATATTTATAAATGCATATAAAGACTGTACATATTAATGAATGAAAAATATATTGTTATTTATTTGATTAATTTTACTTAAATGACAATTCATTACATTTATTATATTTCAACTATAATATAAAATAATTATTTGCAAATAATTATAATTATATGACAAATAATTATTTGCAAATAATTCAGGTAATAATCTAGTATACAGTCAAATTTATTAAAACGTAGGTTAAAAAACAACTCTTTCCATTTTATGTGATAGGAGGGATATGTTATGTCTTAGTAAAAAACACAAATTAAATATTTTTATAACATAATACTACAGAGAAATATCCAAGAAATTAATAATAGACGACTCAATGTATTGATAGCGCTTTAGCTATAAGTACACTTGTCACAGTGTACTGCTGTAGTAGCAGTTCAGGTTAGGGCTGCACGATATTGGAAAAAACTCACATTGCGATGTTAAATTTTTTGGCGGTATATATTGCGATATGAAATAAAAATCACCACATGACTTGAATAGTTTATTTGGGGGGGGGGAGAATGATTGGGGTGATTTTGTAGGCGAGCAAATCAGCATAGGAAATACACAAATTACAAGCATAGATAAATATAACAGAACAAAGAAACAAATGAAATAAACAGTGCTTTATATTTTTCAGGTAAGTCTAACAGTATTCAGGTACAGAAATTGAATAATCAAATGTAAAACAACACTGCATAGTCTTCACTGTATAAATGAAATCTAACAAATCTGTGTTAAAGCTACAAAAGTGATTTTTCTTTGTTTTGTTGTTTGATTAACATTCATAACACAGAAAGCCTCAGGAATATTAAACTGCTGTGAACCAATATACTGTTACACATGCATTTTCTTTCTCAATTGTTTACCTTCACCAAAGCCATAAGCAACTGCGTTTGCAAGGATACTTGCAGAGCACAGTATTTCAGGCACAAATAGACACAGAAGTGAACAGAATTCAGTGTTCACGTGCATCTGCGTGGCTCTCACTGTGTCTACACCGGACGCGAGCGGCGTGGCGCGACAAAATATAATCATGATGCTGTCCAGTGGCGGCTCGTTGGGGGAGGCAGGGGAGGCACAGCTTCCCCAAATTTTGAGGTGAAAATGGGAGGAGGACGATTTAATGTTAATATAATTTACAATTAATTTCAGTTCATGTCTCAGAACGTGTATTTTTTGTTTGTAATTTCACAGCTGTAATATCATAACATGTTAATGAAGTTGGAAAGCGCCGCTTTTCTAACGCGAATGTGCCGAATCTGCTGATGTAATTACAACTGCTAATGATAGAAAAGGGGAGGGGGAGGCCGGGGGAGAGCTGAGCTCAAAGCGACTGTGACCTGCGCTCTCCAAGATGACGCGGAAGTTTCAACAAAGGATAAATGGATTTCCAGCACTGAAAATCGAGTGCTGTAGCTCTGCTACTAAATGTATTTAAAATAGGTATCTCTGTACAGCTGTCACCTCCGGTGTACACACCGTGTCTGTGTGTGAGCAAAGAAAACAATCAGTATAAATATAACAATCAGTAGCCTATACTAAACATCACACATCCTGCGATGTGACTATCGCGGATGCACACATTGCGATATCGATGCTGAAACAATATATCATGCAGCTCTAGTTCAGGTGCCAAGAAAAAACAGTTGAGTATGACGGAAACATTTTCACATTCTACTGCTGATTGAGTTGGACATTTGAGGCCTAGAACATTGTGTGCATCTCTCTTACAGCAGACATGGCGCTCTTGCCTATTTGTTTTACATAAGCACGAAAAATCCTGAGGGACACAGAGTCTATAGTTCAGCACAGAAAATCCTGTAGGCTATTTTTGAGGGTCATAGCATGACCCTACCAGCAGAGCCCTGTCAGACCCAATGGGCTTTCATCATCCGCCTTTGAGGGTCATAGTGGGAAACATGAACCGGTTATTGGTCTCACTTCCTGCGGTTTGAGATAGCAGTCATGGGGATTTTCAGTTCAGGGTGCTGAATTTTCTGTTTCTGCACATACTTTCTGATTCCATAACAACACATTTCCAAGTGTTTAATGCTCCTTAAAAAGATCTGAACAACATGAGGGTGAGGAGAGCTGTGGTTTAGCGGTTAGCACACATGCTCATGAAAGTTTTCACATTCATCAAGGTTTTCACATTCCGTCATTTTCCAATCCCATTCCCACCTCTTCTCCCAAATATCTAAGATTTCTCGCTACTATTCTATTACGATAAAAGTCACAAAAAGGCCAAAAATAAAGGTTACTCGAGCAAATTCCAGTGACATCTACATTATGTTGGTTTAAAGATTGCCAGCACAAGTCAATATTCATAATTAAATCTATTAACTTCAATGAGCAGCAACCATTCAAAGACAATAACATTGATCATGAGATCACAAACAGGTACTTATTCTTTCATGCATTCATTTGCCTGTGTCAGCAGTTATTGACTGGTGCTACTGGAGAATGCAGCCATACTGTTTGTCACATATAAAATAAAAATAAACTCACTCATGCACATGAGCTTCAAAGCAAGAATAAAGTCTCAGTGATTCAGATCATGAGGCATAGTAAATACAGACACAAAACAATGAAGATAATTGCAATAAAATCTGAGCTACTGCATTTTGAGTAAATCAATACATACAGGTGGAGATGAGCTACTCATAGCTTCTGCACTGATTGGGAGGGAAATCATCATTAAAATGTAGTAAAGAGCTGAGGGAACCACATTCTTACTGGTACCTGAAAGTATAATGAAATTAGACCAAATATTTCACGAACAACGCATAGCTGATTACATTCTGTGAAAATTGGTGGAGCTTTCTGCCAAGAATTCATAAGACTGCTAAAGATGTCACTAAGCAACTTACATTTTGAGACTTGTAGCATCATTAGGGGTGTGAAAAAATACATGAAACATATGTTTAATTCATACGATTAAGTAACTATTAAGAACAGCTATTCTGCTGTCATCTTCAAGATTGCACATACAGCAGCTTCTATCATACAACTAAGCATTTAGTGTGTTAGAATTAACAACATACATCTAAATGTCATATTGTATTTGTAATTATTTATTAGGATTGAGGATATTATTCCACAGATTTGAATAATTTTATAATATTTCAGTAATAAAATGGATTACATGTGTATACACACACACACACACACAAACCTAATTATAATATATAATCGAAATATGAATTAAATACTTATAAAATAGTCTTAATTCTAATTGAATAAGCAACATTCAAAAACTGAAAATAGCTGGTATACCTGCCAACTTTGTTTATTACTTAAATTCTGAATATATCCGATTTTGTGGGTATAAAAACCACAGGGGAATACAGGTGATTACTACTGAAAACGGCAATGTTTGACAATGTCATAACCATGTAAACAGTTTGGTCAACAATGTCAAAATTTGCATATATATCTAAATCTATATTTATCAACCTATGACACTTGACTTGATCACAAAATTTGACAGTTATACTAACAGTTCATGCACATAACCGGGTTAGAAGCACAAATCCCATCAGTGCACTGAATGACAGAATAATACTTTGCCACCACCCTGAATCCTGCTCGTCTGACCTCAGTGCTGGAGTCTGCCTCTCGCCGGCAGGCTAATGTGAATGCCTTCCTCCTGCGAGGCATGGCACCATGCCACCTCCTATTACTGTCACTGACACGACTGCTACAGTCAAGCTCTAAAAACACATTCAAATCACTTTCACACAAACATCTCAACAAAAAAAATGCTGTTGTGTTAGTTTCAGCTGTGCATTTCTGGAGAGCACAATCTTTAATTGTCCAGTAGTAGAGAGAGAGAGATATATGGAAGAGAGTTATTAGTCATGGTTTGCTCTGGAGGAGTAATGCTTGT
This sequence comes from Sinocyclocheilus grahami, assembly GCF_001515645.1. Classification (NCBI taxonomy): domain Eukaryota; kingdom Metazoa; phylum Chordata; class Actinopteri; order Cypriniformes; family Cyprinidae; genus Sinocyclocheilus; species Sinocyclocheilus grahami. The sequence continues at coordinate 470,372 of NW_015505594.1, forward strand.
ACAGGGTGACCTTGAGGGAGGGTCACATGACAGCGAAAGGCTGTCCCAATTCCCCTTCCTCCCTCCCTTCCCCCCTGGGATGAGGCACAGCGGGCGGCAGTGGAAGATGTGCAGGCAGACAGAGCTCAGGAACAGATGGAAACATGGCCCACTGGCTAATGCAACGTCCCAGCTGAGAACAAAGCTTGTTGACTGTCTTTTTACCCACTTGATAAATCACCATTTGAAAACACAGCACATAAACAGTAATATATAAGATGCTAATAAGACGCTGTATAAGATCCTTGTTAACAATAAAGACAGACAGACAAAGAGATAGAATTAATTGCTGCTATCTATTTACTAATAATATTCAAGCGCAATTTAAATGACGTTACTAAGTGACAGATAGATACAAATTCAGGCATTTTACAAATATTATTATTATTCATTACAATAATTAAGTGATTTGTTCAATTATATTTTACACCTTAAAATCTGTCTAATGTTTAAAATGACTAGCATTATTAACACCAACATAATTTAAAGTTTATCTACAAATATCAAATGATTCTTTCAGGACTTTTAAGGACATGCTAATGCAAAAGAAAACCTCAAACATAAGAGTAAATCTTGAATCGCAGAGAGAGGGCATGTGTTCATTCAGCCTGACAAACAGCGGTATGCTCAATACAGACTGAAACTGCAGTCTTATAACGTTTCCAAAAATAGTCTCGGCGTGACATCACCAGAGCCACGTAAACACTGTCCACTTTGTTTTCAGTCTGCGTGCGTGAGATATCTCAGCGTACAGACACAACCTTATCCCTCTGCCCTGGGTTTAGAGAGATACAGCCTGCGGCAAACTCACAGAACATGCTGAACATGTCTGCTTCAAACAGCCGACGAGTTCATTAGCAATCAAACACATGACCCAAGATTTTGCTCCTCGTATGATGTGATGGCTTTTCAAAATATGAAATGAAGCATCAAGCTACTGCAGCAGTCAAGTTGTCACGTATGAAATTAAAATGAGGTCTTACCCCCACAGATACGGGCAGAATAACAAGCGCCCTCCTTCATTTATTTGACATCATGCTCATGAATGCAATGCTGAATAACATCTGTTGTTTCATATCAAAACAAATGCAAAGCTCAATATTCCCATCATCTCAAGTCCCGGCACAATCACACACACTTCACATGCACAATTCAAACATGTACTCACAAGTGGTAGCGATGACAAGCCATGAAGATGCTATGTTGTGTGTGAGTCTCTTGAGCGCGCCAAAATAAGCTTCGGTCTCACACACACACACACACACACACACACACACACACACTCTCTCTCCTCTCAAGCACTCACAGGCGTGCTCAGCTCATTCAAGCTTAGCCTCAGCGGGGCGGCACACGGCACCAAGTGTGTGATGTAATGAGCAGCACACGCATATCTCATCAGTGATGTTTTCTATGAGATTCAGAGTTATGAATAGACACATTCATATGATGGATAAAAAATTTTATTATTGGAAATGCACTTTTTCTGCCCTCGATTTGTTTTTGTTTACATCTGATCTGTCCAAACCTGAACCAGTTGGCTCAGTGGTTGCTATAGTAACAGAACTGTTTGTGAGGCTGGACCAATCAGCACGAGTGTGGAGCATCCCTAATGACACAAACGGATTCATTAACTAACAAAACCGTGTGTGAATAGACAAGCGGAAGACTTAATTATGCTGGGTGGAAGATACCCCTTGATTTAAGAAATGTTTTAATTACTGGTCTATGTCTTTAATCTAAAATCGCTGACAGTGATTTAAAGTTTTTAATTGTTGGTCTACATCTCTATTATTAAACTGCTGTGCCCAATTCTTTTTTTTTATTGTTGGTTTTCATCTCTAATATAAAATTGCTGGGTCTGATGTGAATGTTTCTCAACAAAATCTATGTCCCTGCATAAAATCACTGATCCTGATTTTTATTTTTTAATTGTTGGTCTAATAAAAAATTGATTGGCATAATTTAAACTTTTTAATTGTTTGTCTAGGTCCTTTATATAACATATCTGGATGTGATTTTAATTGTTGTCTCTAATACATAATCAGTGGGCTTGATGTTTTATTTAATCTAATTTATTTATATATTTTTTACATTTTTGTCTACATCTCCTATATAAGACCACTGTGTAACAACGTTCGTAGGTCGGGAAGAAGGAGACGGGAACCGGCGAACATTCAAACAAAACTTTAATAATAAAATAAACACAAAGCAGCGCGACAGCAAAACCAAAACACAAAATAAAATCCAGGCCTGGTCCTCTCTCGTCCAACACTGTCGTCACTCCTCCTTTTATCCTTCCGGAGCTCCTCCGTGGGACTCGAGACCGGTGAGTGGTGCAGGTGTCGTGCATTAGCATTTACTCCACCAGCCTCGCTCCGTTCCCACGGCTCTCGGCCCCGCCCCTCTCGTCACACACTGGCAGTGACTTTTATTTTTTAATTGTTGGTCTTCAGCTCTAACATAAAATTGCTTGGCCCAATTTACATTTTTCAATTGTGGGTCAACATCCCTAATATAAAATGGTTTATTTTGTAAATTTTTTATTTTGTTGCTCAACAATTCTTATATAAAACCCCTGGGCATGCTTTGAATTTTTAAAATGGTCGGTCTACATACCTAATATAAAATAGCTGGGCCTGATTTACATTTTTTATTTAATTATTTATTTTGCTTGCATTTCTAATATAAAATCACTTGGCCAGTTTTTTATTGTTGTTCTACATCCTTATTGTAAAATTATGGGGTGCCATTTTAATTTATTTGTTGCTCTACAACTCTTATTTAAAATCTCTAGGCCAGATTTACATTTTTATTGTTGTTTACATCTCTAAAATTGCTTGGCCCAATTACAATTTTTTAAATTGCTGTTTTATGTTCCTAAGATAAAACTGTTGGTCACAATTTAAAATTGTACATTTTTGGTCAACGTCCCAAATATAAAATTGTTGGGTGCCATTTTAATTCATTTTTATAAAATTCCAGGACCTGAATGAATTTTTTTAACTTGTTTTTTAAATAAAAGTCTGTAATAAAAAAATCGCTGCCTGTGATGCAATTTTTTTAAACTGTTGATCTACATATTTAATATTAAAATTGTAGGTGGCCCACATATCAAGATTAACCCCTGCCAGTTTGATCTTTTCTTCTGGGACGTCTGAACAGACAACCACTCCTCTCCCACTGGGACCCTCCACCACGTACCTGTCACCAGGTAACAACAACGCCATGGCACATGCACATTACCGGTAACCATAACAATACCTGTCAAATAAAACACGTTCCCAACAAGCCCCAGGAGACTTGACCGGCTCCCACACACCCTATTACCACCACAAGCTGACATAGCACTCAACACAGAGAAGGGCTTTGGAAACATCTCCACCCCTGATAACAGCCCCATGTAACAAGGTCAGAGCCTTTGTTATTCTGATTCAACCTCCTGAAGGAGCATTGCATTGTGGGATCACATCTTTTCAGGGGCAGGAAAAAGCAAAGTAATGAGGTTGTACATCCCCATGCAAACACGCTCATTATGAAGTCATGGTGGCAGGCATGAGGCAGAGACTTTTGGAATCTGTGTGCATGCATGTGTAGACGATGGGCAGGGGCTGGGAAGGAAAGCTGGAGGTGCATCCATCAGGGACACCCAGCTTTGATGCAACTGCCAAGAGATGCTGACATAATGATACATCAAAATGAAGTGCATTAAATTCACAAAATAATACAATGTTAATCTCAAAGACACATACAGTATACAGTTATGAAATAGCCATTCGCAAATAGCTAAAAAACTGTCATCCACAGAGCTCCACAAAGACATTTAGAGGAATGCACTCTGTAATTAATGTAGCAGGAGACGTGAAAAGGGCAAGCATTGGCAGTCCGCTCAGACACACTAGTCACAACACTAGAGCGCTGCTATAAGTATAGGTGTCAACTATAAAAAATCCTGAATCATTTGTCACTGAACACAGGTATATACATATATGCATGTAAAAAAAAAAAAAAGAAATGCTACAAACCAGGAATGTGCTACACTGCTTTTACAAAATCAGCTAGTGCATGGGTTGTATAAGGGTCAACGACAAATAAGGTTTTAAAAAGCATGCAGCAGGTATTTTAAAATGTACGAAGTGTATTTATGTTGATTTTATGTAAATAAAAATTATATTTGCAAAATATATATATATATATATATATATATATATTTTGCAAATATAATTTTTATTTACATAAAATCAACATAAATACACTTCGTACATTTTAAAATACCTGCTGCATGCTTTTTAAAACCTTATTTGTCTTCTACAGCCAAAGGCCATTGTTTGTTGAAGAAATTGACACTGAAAATCAAGCAAGTTCAGCTGAAGTGGTTTTATTTTATTTTTAATAAAGGCCTCCTGTAAAGTAAAAACTTTATAAACCATAATCTCTAGCTTTTGCTAACTGTCATACGCATGTACACAAGATGACTGCCAGATGACATAGAATGTAGGCGTAGTGTAAACTCCGGTGAGAATATGCTAGTCTCGCGAGAACCAAGTTTTGTTTACAGCAAAGGAAAACCAGTCTCCTCTTGGCTTATATATCGAAATCCTCCGACATTTTTCTTTACAAATCATCATTTTGTACTTCTAATTTGTGATCAGTGTTTTGTTTTGCTCTCTCATCTGCGCTATTGCATTCATCACCTCTCACCAGACCTTATGCTATGCCTATGACCTGTCACCCGCTGGAACGCCACTCTCTCGTGTACTCGCATACAACAGTTAGCAGAAGCTAGAGATAGTGTTACCAGGGGTCCTTCCCTGTGATATAATTTCCTGTCACATGGTCTTCTTGCACAAGATTAACAAAATTGCTCCTTGAATGGTGGTTACACCACCTTGACACTTCAGGAATTTGACTTGACTCACATGATTCCCCAAATTAATTATAATATTCAGAACAATGGTGCTCCATTTACTTTTATTTACTATTATATAATCGCAACAAGTGACGAACCTGGCTGGGACACGTTTCAGTGTCTAGATTTTTATTTGTTTGACATCCTGATCATATGAGTCCTTAGCTTTTTTCCCCAAATATTATTAGCCTAAATAAGCTGATGAAATACACAATTACTGGCTGGCTAAGCTGGCTAACTTACTTTTACAACTTTCCTTACGAAAATGAACCATAACATGGTTACTATAGGCCTAGTTAAACCATGGTAATCACAAATTACACTAACCATAGTTTTGGTAAAAGCCAAAAACATAATCACTAGACTTCAACTAAACCATGGTTGTTGGGATGGTTGTTGGGATTCCTTGAAACCTTTATGTTGTGGTCTGTGCTACTTGCAACACTTTTCAGTATTTGGTTGTGTTGTGAGTCTTTGCAGCACGTGTGTTGTCAAACTGATGAAGATGTTTTCTTAATTTGCTGGTGCTTTGTTAACGTCTTTCAGCAGTTGAAACACTGACTGAGTGATTACATGAGGCATGAGATATTCATTCATTTTTATATCATGTTAAAACTAGAAATAAAGAGGAAGGGATGATCACGCTCATGCGTTTATACAGAGATCTGCCATGCCACATCAAAGAGCATCAAAACGGCATTTATTGTTTGAATTTCCAGAAAAAATTGACATAATTTGAAAGTAACGAAAAAAGTAACAAAAGTAAAACTGGAAGTTTCCAATGAAATTAGGCTCATGCAGTGGTTAAACCAACACTGTATTTGTTTGGTACACAAGCGTACCAAACAGAAAGACTGTAATGAAAATTTTCAGTACGAATAAGTGTACGTTATAGATGCTATTTGATCAAATAAATGCAGTTTTGGTTAACATAAGAGACTTCTTTCAAAACATAAAAAAACATTACTGCCCCCAGTTACTGTATGTATGCATTTTTCAACACATTTTTATTGATGCTTTCAGGACTACTACAAACCTTTTTTTTTTTTTTTTTTTTACAAAACTTTATCAGCTCTATGCTAGCCAGCTAGATAAAATTTCCTTCATGACATAACAACAGAATCTGTATCTAAATAAGAAACAGATAGAACACCACACTCTAAAAAATGCTGGGTTAAAAAGGGACAAACCCAGCTATTGGGTTGTTTTGACCCAGCGGTTGGGTTGTTAACATCCGTGATGACTAATCAACCATTGCAATTCATCCCTACTGCAAACTTGGTAAACACAGACACACACACAGACACACACATCCTGAGGTGAAGTAAAGAGGGAGCAAAACAACACAAAAGAGCTCTATCGCTGATCCAACTTCGATTCCTGGAAATAGCACTCATTCACTCCCCTGGAGAGGATGGCTGGAAATTGTGAGTGTCTATGTTTGTGTGTGTGGTGGTTTCAAAGAGGACTGCCCCCAGTCATATTCACTCAACTACTTGTGATCAGAAATTAGCTTTGGCTGAGAGTCCTGTGCAGAGATACTCTTTCGGCGATGTTCTGCCTCTGCTCTCTGAGGCTCTTGTCTGAGGAGCTGAGGCAGGCTAATCTCTGCTAGCCCTGAGCCATACTCGCTAACAATACAGCACCGAGGGAGAAAAGATTACCTACAACTGAACATCTATTACGGAGAAATGATTTATTGATTTGCTGAGGGTGGAAAACTAGAGGGAGGCAGGGGCTTGATACATTGGAGAGATTTGCAGAGGAGGCAGGAGTGTTCATGAGATAGAATTGAGGCAGACATATTAATGAGGCTGAACTGATGCAGAAGTACTGTATCTGCCAATTTTGAGTAAATCAATTCAATTATAAAAATGAAAATGAAAACAATATTAACAATTTAATTATAGAAAACTATGCAAAAGTGAGTGACGTGACATGTGGCCAAGTATGGTTACCCATACTTGAAATTAGTGCTCTGCATTTATCCCATCCAAAGTGCACACACACAGCAGTGAACACACACACACCGTGAACACACACCCAGAGCAGTGGGCAGCCATTTTTTGCTGCGGCGCCCGGGGAGCAGTTGGGGGTTCGGTGCCTTGCTCAAGGGCACCTCAGTCGTGGTATTGAAGGTGGGAAAGGGTGCTGTACATTCACTCCCCCCACCTACAATCCCTGCCGGTACGAGACTCGAACCCGCAACCTTTCAGTTTTGAGTCCGACTCTCTAACCATTAGGCCACGACTTCCCCACGACTTTTTTTTTTTAAAAGAAATGAAATTTTTGAAAATGAAATGATTTAATTTTAATTTTCACTGTGACAATGCGTCGTCCTTGTCAACTTGAAAAACAAAATGCAGTTGGGGATTAAGAAATTTCATTTTCAGAGTCAACCTGTATGCAAATTATATGTTAATTAGAGGGGCGGAGCTTACTGTTCAAGTGTAGAGTGTCTGAGGTTGACTTTGAAAATGAAAACTGTGAAATAAAAGAGACAATAAAACAAAAACTAAACTTTAAATTTTAATTTTAACTGTGTCACTATTATCGTGTGAGCATTAATTAAAAGCTTTGTAAAAACTGTTTTTCACTTTTGCCTTTTCATTTTAGTAATGACAGTCTTGCCTCGAGATTGTAGTGGAAATGAAGTGGCAAATCAACCACAGCATTTTATTTTTCAATTTGACCGGGACAATGCATTGTCACAGAGACAATGAAATCATTTCATTTAATTTTTAATTTAGGCACATATATTGCATACAGTTTTCTATAATTAAATTGTTAATATAGTTTTCATTTAAATTTTTATAACTGAATAGATATATTTAAAATTGGCACAAAATACCTTCCATAAAGTTGAAGTACTAAGGGTACTGAAACAAAAAGTGAAATAAAAATGAACTATATATAAAAATGACAAAAGCACATAACTAAATTACTAAAACTTGAACTAAAATCAAAATAAAAACTGAAAATATAAATATAAAAATAAGTAAATAAATAAACAAATACATGCATACATACATAAAAGTATTCATATTGTTTATGGTGTATGGATAACACTAAAATAGCATTGCTACAGAAATGTGGATTTATTTGTAATCATATCAATTATCTTTTGTAAACCAAAATGGAAAAACACAGCATTTCCCAGAATGCATTACCTCTGTTGAATTTCTTTGAATTGCAATTCAGTAAATTCCTCTTCCTGTGAATCTAATACAAATTTCAATTCAACTTCCTGTAAATGGTTGCCAATTCAATTCAAATTCACATTATAAATTAAATGGAAGCCATTTCTTCACTTCTAAATTTTGCAAAACTGTGGCAAAAATCATGCTGCAGAATCGAGAAATTTGTCAAAATTGAGTGAGAAGTGTTCATGCAAGAGAATTGAGGCAGTAGTGTTCAAATGCCAGAACTGAGGCAGAAGTGTTCAGGTGGCAGATCAGAGGACTTCATGAGGAAGTAACATACATAATTACAACACACTAACATAAATCCTCACAGCTCATCATGAGGCATTCTGACTTAAATATACACATCAAAAGCTTTCCATGACTGTACACTGTAATACATCTGCACACACACAAACGCTCGTGAGCTGTCTCTCTTTCACAGGCGAGAAGGCACCGAACACCTGACACCTCATCATCTCAAAGAGGGAATGAGAGTGAAATATATGAGAGATCTATTTGCATGCCTCACATCTCCCTGACTCACTTAAGAGTCACACTCAGTCTTCAGCTCTGCTCTCCGCTCAGAGGATCACTCAGACTGTGTGTATGAATAATGGACACACATTAAACCCCAGATGTGCAGAAGGAAAGAAAGAGAGGAAGATAAAGAGAGAAAAAGAGAAATGAAGTCGCTGCAGGGGACAGACAACTCAGACAGAATTGAATTATAACTTGCGTGATCGAGGGCTCATTTTAAAGGGATGATGGCAGAGGTTCACATAGACCCGTGTCAAATATCTGTTCCTGGATCAGTGTGCTGATGAGAAGCAATAGCGTGTGTCTGTGTAAGTGTAGCTCTAATGCTGCTTAGCTCCTCCAATACACTGTCTCCCTCCTCTGGAAAAGAGCCCTGTATGCTGTGATACGACAGTCACAGTCCACACAAAAAACAACATGCATTGAAATATATGAGCCATAATAACAAACAATTAATACAATTCATGCCATAAACAGTAAAATAAAGATGATGAAATATGTAATAGAATATTTCATTTAATAATTGAAAATATGATGATATTACATACATTAAAAATTATTTAACACAACATGCCATTTACATTTATTATAAAAGAAAATGTAACCTTCATAAAGTGCAAAAGCATGTTATTGCTTTCGTTCCCATGCAGTTGCTAATGTGTTCTGAGTGTTTTTTAACCCAAGTAGAATATTCTGGCCCTTATTCAACACAATAATTTTTTTTTGCTTGTTTCATTCAATATTGTATTATATAAGTTATTGTGTTTTAATAACATCATATTTGTGGTCCTGTAGTTCAAGCAGTAAAGCATAGCGCTAGCAACTCCATGTCATGGGTTTGATTCCAAGGAAACAATCGATCAAATATATATACCTTGAACGCAATGCAAGCCACTTTGAATAAAAGCATCTGCCAAATGCATAAATGTAAATATTGTAAGTCAGACTGCGATGAAAATGAATAGCACACCTCTCATAAAAAAGCCACACGATTTGAGGTTTCATTCATATCGGAAAAACTATTTGAGCAAATTCTAATGTTAATAGGGATGAAAGCACAACTAAATAGTTCAATTTACAAAACTTCAAGATAAGAATGAAGTTTAAACTAGAAATCCACGAATGTGTTGCGTCCAACTGATGTAATGTGTCCATTAGGGGGCAGAGTTTTCACACAACTATCACACCATGTGTTTCTCTGCATATGGATTTCTTAAGTTGATGAGCCAACCATAAACATGCTCAGATCATCAGTTCAAACAAAATTTCACTGGCGATTACAACACCAGAAATAAAACCGTGTGTTGATGACTAAAAAGCGGCCAAGGTGCAGCCGAGGTGACAGGCATGAAATGAGTAGCTCTCGCTGTAGTTTGGCACTGACTGAGTGCTCTCTGAAAACATCTTTATATGTTGCCTACAAAAAGACACACAGTGGGGAAAGTTGGAGCCAATTCTCCTTGTCAAAGGAAACCTGCCGAGGTGTAGCACATTGCTTCATCACAGCCAGACGATGCAATGATGATTACAATAACGCTAATCTAAGGGCACAATTGCTTCCATTATCATTACAGTTACTCACTTTGACTAGCAGACTAGCGCCGACAGTGAACTGTCAAGAGTTAAATGAAAGCCGGGTGTCAAATTGTACAGGTCACTGCAAAAACGACCTTCAACAGAACAAACATCTGCCTCTGACTGCAGTAACACGAGCTTTTCAACCGAGACATTCTATCACGAACGTCAGCATTATTCTCACACAGAAGCAGAGGAGGATGATATGACAGTGAATTCTATCTTAGCACACAATCCGCAACTGCACCTGTGTAAAACTCACTGATGCTAGATAGAAATGTAGAGAACGAAATAATGCAAATTAGATCTTAATTATGCATCGAGACACGTCCATTCTTAAAATATCGATTACAAAATGACTGCGATCAATCGGCTCCAAAGGTCACCCAGAACCGTCAGGAGTAGGCAGGCAATTATTTCAATTTGCTCTGTGGCTCCGGCGGCCCATATACACACTTGGATGTCCACACACAAACACGTCTCCTGAGATTTCATTGTTCAGTGTGAACTGTGACAGGATCTCTTCCCTGCACATTCTCTCTGTCGCTCTCTCTGGGAGTATTATGATGCTCGGTGATAGACACAAACTTTTAAATATAACCCCTAGAGGCTGAAGCAACAATTCCAGACCCCTGAACCTGATCAAAACTCACACTATCCCAGTGTCCCTGCAGTAGAGGACCACTGCAGACTGAAGCAACACACACTCTCCTCCAAACCAGCACATTTACACACATTACACGACAAGTGTTGTCAAATGATTAATCGCGATTAATTGCATCTAAAATAAAAGTTTGTGTTTATATAATATGCGTGTGTACCGTGTATATTTATTATGTATATATAAATGCACACACATACATTTATATATTTTAAAAATATTTGTATGTATATATATTTATATATAATTTGTATTATATATAAATATAAATATTTTAAATATACAATTTTTCTTAAATATATACATGCATGTGTGTGTGTTTATATATACATAATATACACAGTACACACACATATTATGTAAACACAAACTTTTATTTTGGATGCAATTAATCGCGATTAATCATTTAACAGCAATATATACAGTATATAAGCTCACCAAGGCTGTATTTATTGATTAAAAAAAACTCTTTCCTATTTAAATATATTTTAAAATTAATGTATTGCTATGATGGCAAAGCTGAATTTTCAGCATCATTACTCCAGTCTTCAGTGCCACATGATTCTTCAGAAATCATGATGATTTGGTGCTCAAGAGACCTTTCTTATTATTATTCATGTTAAAAACAGTTGTGCTGCTTAATATTTTTTGTAGAAACTGATACATTTTTCAGAATTCTTTGATTAATAGAAAGTTACAAAAAAAAAATATAGTAGCACAATAAACAAAACAAAATAATAAAATAAGAAACTGTCATAGTATATGCAACATGACATAATCAGAGCCAATTTGACCAATGAGATTTTACAGTGGGCGGGGCTACTCAGTGCAAAGTTACAGAATGAATGTGACTTTACTGTCACTGGCCGAAGAACAAAGCTAAACAATAAGTTACCCTCCAACCAAAAATGCGAATCATAAAACAGTATATAAATAAATAGTGAAGTATAAATATGTAGTAATGAAGTATAAATGTCAGTGTAGTGCAAGCAATCAATGTAGACCAGAAGACATACAGTAGTAAATGTGACACATGACCTTGTAATCGCATTAAATGTAATTGAGCCATCAGTGTCCAAGTGTTTAGTGAATCATGGCATTTGCTAGCGCCTAAATTTAATATACTGATCCACAGCATAGGGAACTAGAATGCAGAATGAAATGCCAGACGTTACAACACACAGGCCTTGGCCTTCAAGACAGTGACAAATCAGGGTGCTCTTTTTTTTTTCTTTTTTTTTTTTTTGAGAGGAGTATGATCAGGAAATGTCGCAAACCAGATTTAAACTCGCTCAATGTGTCTGAACACAGGCGTTACTACCTAACTGGCTCTGACACAATAACACATTTTAATGTCCCACAAAAATGTCTAAAGCTGAATTGCTCTATATGCTGTGTCTATTCAACATGTCCCTACAGAAACAGAAGCCTCTTTATTATACCATACGTCCTCTACTCCAGCTAGGACAATTAAAACCAAGCTAAACTGTCAGTCTTATAACCGACGTTTGCGTTTAATTAGAATGAGACAGAAGGTGAGTCTCGGGCTCCGCACAGGTCTCTGACAGTTTTGTAGCACTTCACCACTCTGTCTCTGCTATTTACTACAGCATCTCGCCTCCCAGCAAGACTCGTGTCTCCTTGGAAACAGAGATTTGGCTGTGATTTGTGTGTATGTGTGTGTGTGATGTAGTGGGATACTGCCTGTCCCTTCAGCTCTGGTTGGTAAGACTAGTCAAGCATCTGTAGCGTGTCCACAGGAGCTGATGGAACACATATGCCAAAGACTCCAGCTGTACATAAGAGAAGATGCATCCTCCACATAAGCATGCACACACTTGACTTCCTCTCGAAACCAAACGTTTCTGAATGGCTGCTGAAATGGTTTCGTGTTGTCACTAGAATTGTCATTATAGGTATTTTCAATAATTGCTACCAGTAAATTGTATGGTTATGAATAACAATTTTGATATCACAGTATATCAATACAATAATAAATATGCTGCTGAACACACTCCTGTAATTAAAGTTAAATACTAATGTAAATTATGCAAGATTTTTCTGTCTCAGTGTAAAAAAGGTATTTCTCCTAACTGCAGCTATACTGTATTTCTCAATATTGCAACTAAATCTTATTTCTCATAATTGCAACTTTATATTTATCTACATTAGTGTTAAAGATTGAAAAATAATTTCTCAAAATTGTTACTAGATCACACAATTGCAACAACTTCTCATAACTGCAACTTTATACCTCACAATTATGACTGTTTCTCATAAAAACTGTAAATTTCACAATTACAACCATTTCTCAAAACTGCAACTTTATTTCTGGTAACTGTAATTTTATATCTCACAACTGCATCTATTTATCATAATTGCAACTTTATTTCTCATAACCGTGAACCTAAATCTAAATTGCAACTATACATCACAGTTGTAGAGACTATTTCTCTTTAATGCAACTACTGTATAATGCAATTATATCTCAAAATTGCACATTTAATCAGACAATTGCAACTGTTTCTTACAACTGTGAGAAAATTAACTCAAAATTACAACTTAATTTTCTGTAATAGCAATGACATCTCATTAACTTCATCTCAAAATATTTTTCTATATTTATCGCACTATTTTTTTACTATAAACTATAGTATTTACTATAACTATAAACAACTGCGTCAACTTAGTTCTCAAATAAATAAATATTGCTTCAAGCCCTTCACTAGCAACAATTCTAAGTTGTGATGTCAATAGCAGCAGATAGTGGAAAAAAAGTCAATTTCAAGCCTGGTATCGTTAAAGGGGTCCTATTATGCTTTTTCACTTTTTCAACTTTAGTTAGTCTGTAATGTTGCTGTTTGAGCATAAAAAAAGATCTGCAAATTTACAAAGCTCAAAGCCCACTTCAAAAGGAGATATTTTATTTAACAGAAATCACTTTTCAAAAACTACAACGAATGACTCGTTTGGACTACAACGCATATTTTCTGGGATTTGTGATATCACAAATATCGACGAATGGGATGAGACCTGGTTGAGCTGCACTAGAGAAGGCAACAAGTGTTATCACTATGTCAGAGACACGCTAGCTTTCCCAAGGCAGACGAACTTAGAGTGGTTACAATCATCCAGGTTTAAATCGCGCTCAAATTTATTTGATTTTGATGCAATATTTACACTGAAGCTCGCAGGCGGCTATGGTAAGGGGCATGACATTTCCCGACCAAGCGCCGAGTGCGGCCAATCACAACACACACTGGCCCAGCTAACCAATCACAGCACATTTCGTATTTCAGAAGGCGGGCCTTCATTTGATACAGGAACTATTCGAGCCGTTCATGCCAGACTGGGGAGAGAGGTGTTGTAATAATGTAAAATATGAGAAAAATAATGTGTTTTTCGAACAACCTAGTATGAGAGCCTGTTCTAGTACACCCCCAAAACAAAATCAAGACTTTGTAAAAGAGCATAATAGAACCCCTTTAAATTTGATCAAATTCTGTATTTAACTTAACATTGACAAACTGTACCACTGTGATATTGTAGTAGTTGGCTCTGGTCTGAGGAAGAACATCAGTAACACTTTAGTATAGGGACCAATTCTCACTATTAACTAGTTGCTTATTAGCATGCATATTACTAGCATATTGGCTGTTTATTAGTACTTATAAAGCATATGTTAACACCTTATGCATCATTACCATATTTTAGATCCCTTAATCCACCCCAACTTAACAACTACCTTACTAACTATTAATAAGCACCAAATTGGGAGTTTATTGAGGCAAAAATCATAGTTAATACTTAATAGTGAGAACTGGTCCCCAAACTAAAGTGTGACCAGAACATCTAACTGGCTTGGATGTCACGCTCTCTCTCGCTCTTTCTCTGACAGACTGGTTATGATGTTAATGTCAGTCCTCTCCTCTTCCTCTCTCACTTCCATCCCTTTCTTTCTGTCATCTCCGGTCCACTGACTACTGTACACCAGACTTCCACAGAGTCCTGTCAGGAGGTCTTTAAAACAAATTCGCAATTTGCTTTTCCATTTGATGGAAAAGCTTGATCCAAGTCATAGCGCTTTAACCTCCTCTACAATTCATGGCCTCCTGCTGAATTTCGCCGCTGACCTTTTGGGGACAAACTAGAGTAATGAGGTAAAGTTTTGGAAAAACGTATATTTCATTTCTTTTCAGCCTGAATGGCGCTGCTACATCTGACGTGTGCCGTGGGCAGTCCTCGTATTGTATTTCCTTACACTGTCTTTTTCCCTTCTTTTTCAATAATGGTTTCATTCTTTACACCTCATTTAGTGCCTCTCCATTTCAGCTTTCATAAATATTTGAGACTAAATAATTAAATAGACATTTTAATATTTCACTACAAATATGATGCGTGAGAATGAAGAGTCCTTGGGGACTCAAAACAGAAGGAGAAAGAGAGCTGGAAAGAGAGAGGTTGAGAGGGCTAGAGTGAATGTCAGTAGTCGTTCGAGCTGTGTGTTTTGACTCGTGATAATAAAGCGACCAGACAGAGAGAACAGAATTGTAATGATTAATGAGAGAAAGTGTGCCGTCTAAAAGAGATCAGCCACATCATTTTGATTAAACATGAAGCATTTGTACAGCTAAAGAATCAAGGACATACATCTTCACACTGAATCCACAAAAAATCTAAATCTTTAGACATAGCTGTGACTACATTTACAAATGACCATTACAGTTGCTAACTAGCATAGGTTGTGTTTTGGATACTGCACTTATGGGGATTTTACCAAGTAGGACACATTCCTAAATCAACATCCTTGTGCAAATTACATATGTAAGTCAACAGTGTTATGGCCTACTCACAAGTGCGCACTCAGAAGGGAGCAGTGCATGTGACCGTCCGAAATACACTACAGTACATGTGACATGCATCATAGTATTTTGAATCGATAACATTCTATCCTACGTGAGATACATAAATTACCCCAGGAACACGATCATAAACTAAAAATATAATCATAAAATTTGTATTAGTTAATATATAATTAAATACTTAATATAAAATATTTATATAATAATTTTAATGAATTTTTAAATAATATATTATGATAATATTTATATTATAATTCAATACATTAATTAATTAATGTATTTTATTTATCTTATTTGAAAAGAAAGAAAGAAAGAAAGAAAGAAAGTAAGTTTGACAGGGATGGTGTTCCATGGAACACATCCTTCTTGACAAAATTTTGATTACGGTTTCGCAGCACACATATCCTAATATCACATATCCTGAGAGAAAACTGAATTTTCTATCCAAGCCACCAATAAGCCTAAGGAAAGCCTGCTGTATCAGAACGCTCCTGACACTGATGAAACAAACTTCAGCTAAGCATATGCTCTCACACTGAATCTTCAGACAAAAAAAGTTCTTAAGTAACTTATTAGCCAAGATCGGACTTTGAAAATTACAATGACACGGGATATTATCATCCTTATCGAAACGGACCATATAAAAGCGTTTCACCACAATGGAAAGCCAGAGTTTTGAAAAAAGTCCCACACAATAATTACAGGGTGGAATAATTGCACAAACTAACGGATTAAATTTGGCAGTGTGTTAAGTTGGTGCGATTACCATAACTCAGTATATTACTTATTAAATTTCACACCCCTACTGCTTTGGTGAAATTTAGCCTACATCAGTTTAGTTTGTTTGGCCTGAAGGAAATGTGCTTATTCAATACACTTTCAAAAGCACAAGCCTGGATACATACACATCCAGGAAGGAAGAGGAACATATTTTTTAAAAGAGATCCATACTACTTCATACTTCTCTCTGTTATGATACTGTACTTTAGCAAATAAAAACTTTTTATTCAAGTAAGATACGCCCAAATTCATGATGGCAAGCCCTGAGGACACACAGAAATCAATTTGAACACTTCAAAGCAATGGTGTTCTCTTTGTCAGTTGTTACAAGTGCCAAGAAAATATCAAAATAAAGCCATGATCAATACTAACGGCTTGAGGTCACACAATATTTGTATGTAGTCATGCTCATAAGACAGAGGTTTACTGTATGTTGCATATGGAAATGACATTCTAATGCAGCCTTCAAGTCATATCAGAATAATTGTATATAACAGATGAAAACCTATGATTCACTGTGGAAGATAAATGCTATTGGACATGATTAATTTTTATTGTGAATTTCGACTGTACAATTTAGCTTGTATTGCTCATTTAGCTGTTAATGAAGTGACGGAATTGTATGAACAAACAATTCCAACCATTTTCTTTTGGAGCATAAAAATGCACAGCTAAAACATTAATAACAAGTCTGTTGTGAATCGTTTGCTCTACTTTTTGTTCTGCTAGTGTTAAAAAGGGAAATAAATGTGAAATTGCCCAAGATGCCTACCACTTTTTCCAACCAATCACTTGTGAACAAATCACATTGTAATCACGACCAAACTTGTAAAGAGGAACATAAGAGGGAAGTTGTTGATTGTGTTGATTACCTTATCACAATCACTTGATGTATAGCCTCAAAAAGACTTTTTGAACATCTCACACAGACATCTGCAGATGTAAACTACTGTTAAAGGGGTCATATGATGCTATTTTAAAGATTATTATTTTGTGTATTTGGTGTAACAGAATATGTTGACATGCTTTAATGTTCAAAAAACACATTCTTTTTCAAATACGGTATATTATTGTAGGTCCTCTATGCCCCGCCTCTCTCAAACGCTTTGTTTTCTACAAAGTCCCTCTTTCCGACAAGCACAGTCTGCTCTGATTGGCCAGCTGACCCAGTGCATTGTGATTGGCTGAACACTACAAGCACTTGTCGGAAATGTAACGCCCATTACCATAATCGCGAGCTTCATCTTTCAAAATAAATGTAAAGACAGAGCCCGAGAGGGGAACAGAGTCCCGTGACAGACACAGTGATGAATAAGTGTTTGCAGTACACAAGCCACGGTTAAGACAGCTGACTCCACTGTGATGTTCCTAAATGCATCTACTTTCGGAAGACCAAATAAAGTGCTTTTGCTTTCGCCTAGAAACACACAGCGTCTCCCTGACATGGCTGCTTCAACACTAACTGCGGTTACTGAAACCACGCCTTCTTTCTTTGCCTGCACATTTGGGCGCATTATGCAAATATTTCCACATAGTGAGGTAGATATGTGGGGGCGTGTTAGAACGAGCCGTTTTAGGGGGGCGTGGCAGAGTCTTAACTTTGATAAAGAATATCTCTTTGGTTTTGAGACTTTAGGTCTTTGCAACTTCAGGGATCTTATCTATGCACAATCAGCTTGTAACACTCCAAAGAGAAAGGAAAACTTGAAATCGCATCATATGACCCCTTTAAAAAAATTGGGGTGTATTATCATTATTATTATCATTAAAAAAAAGAAAGAAATGAATACTTTTATTCAGTGAGGGTGCATTAAATTGATCAAAAGTGAGCATCAAATCAGCATATAGATTGATTTCTGAAGGATCATGTGACTGAAGACTGGAGTAATGATCACAGGAATAAATTACACTGTATATATTAACATAGAGAACAGATTTTTAAATTTTTTATTAATATAATAATGTTTTACTGCATTTAATCAAATAAATGCAGTCTTGGTGAGCATTAAAAATATAGAAAATATCTTACAGACCCAAAAAAATGGAAAGGTACTGTAACAGAGATTCACTTGTAATGCACTTGTTCAGCTACCCTAAAGAAAATGTTTACTTAAGAGGTTTCCCTCAGCTCTGTATCCCATATAATAAAATAAACCCAATAATACATCTCCATGACAACGGTCATAAAACTTTAAGTCAGATGGAAGTACTAGATATTCTGAAAGAAATGAAAAGTAATATTGTGAGTACGCATTCACATATCATGACAAAACAAAATGATAAGAACAATGTGGCTTGTATTTGAAAATGGGCAATATTTGAAACAAAATCTGTAGCTAAAATTACATGCCCTTCTAACCAAAATAAAAGGCTATAATAAACTAAATTCTTACATTTTCTTCAGAAGTAAGTGGTGTGTGCAGAGTCAGTTTTTACTTGCATCTGGCACTCAGCTAATGTAAATTTTGGATTTTGGCTGTTGGTTTCCAAGAGTTAGCTTTGCATGAAGTCTTCAAGCTCTCAGCACAGATGCGCATGATTGTGTTCCGAGGAAAAGGGGCGGGAGCTGGAATCATTTTAATCAACACCTGAAAGGCAAGAGGGAGTCCAAGTGTGAGTGAGGAGTCTGTGAGGCTAAACAATGGAAGAATGAAATATCAATCTGTCAATTATGTTCCCTCACGCCCAACATCACAGCAAGACACACACGCTGTGATTAACGCGCATGCAGAGTTAACAAGCATCCAGCGTGGGCAGAGTGACCACCGAGAGATTCCCACAGCCTCAGTGAGTAGACGAGGGTTAATCACGTCTACTGCCAAAAATACCCACAAATCCACAACTTGCCTGCAGGGACAAATAAATAAATAAATAAATGAAACTAAAATAAACCTACAGGAATATCAGGCCCCTGAACAAACACACACACAAAATATTGACCTTAGTCAGGATTGTCTGTATATTTAAGGAATATTCCATGTTTAACATGTTAAATTCTATTAAAAGCATTTGTGAAAAATAATTCAAAAAAATTTAAAATAATTTCAAAATACTTAAATTACAATAACACACTCAAAATTAAAATACCCAATTTAAAACCATAATATAAAAATTAAGTGTTGGCACAAGACTACTTAAAAAAAAAAGAAAAGAAAAAAGCTTACTGGCCTTGTCTAAATTAAGTTATAATCAAACTTCATGTCATGTCCATGTGGCATTGGTAAACCTAGTGAGACTGGGTCTCATGACACACACAAGGACACCAAAAAGGGAAATAACGTAACTGTCCACTCGGATAAGTTGTTACAATTTAGGCTACACAGCTCATAAAAAAAGTAAAAAGCAAAAATACAACATTTGCATAACTTTGACACTTGTTACTTTACATGAAAAATAAAACAATAATAAAATGAATTTAAAATTTAATAAAATAATAAATAATTATCAATGAAATAATAAATACAAATTTTAATTAAAAAAAACTTTATTTTACTTATGTAAATCAACAATATAGCACAAATGCTGTCTACAAAGCTTACCCTGTATTAAAAGTGGGATATTATTTAAATTAACAGAAAAAAAATGTTTTACTTAGAGTTTGTTTGCTCATAGATTACTGTTGAAACACTACCAATCTTTTCTACAAAAAAAAAAATCCCAGTTTTGTAAACTGAGGCATTCACTTATTAATCGGACTGTACTTACACCCCTCACATTCTCATTTTCATTCATGTCAAATCAAACATGGCTTAAGTTTATTGTAAATCCACTATGTGGAAACCTCAGAGAGTGTTTCTTTAAACAGAATCTTCAGCCCCACCAATTTCCATTCAATGGTGTGCAATTAAAGCACTAATTACTGTGTAATCACGTTAGCAACGCCCAGAACAACACACTATAGCTGAGCAGTGGCAGAGAAGCCACAGGCTGGGGGCGCTGCGCTACAAGTGGTGGTCTATGGAGAGAGACTGACAGGATGGTTTGTGAAAGCTCACCACAGCGGGCACATGAGCTGCGCCGTGCGGCCCACCATATCAACATACCAGCTCACAGCCTCAGGTCACATACTGAGGCTTATGCGGCCGCACGTGTTCAGCGCGAGGATGGGAAGACTGATGTTTTACGGAAGCTGTCTGATCCTGCTCTGTCAAGAGCACATCTTTTCAGAGAAACGGCATACCACAATGCAAAGCCATGATCTCAGTGCTGCCCTCTTGTATGAGGTTTTAACAAACCGCAAATCACAATGAATCAAGCCGAGAGTGAGCCAGAGGCTCATTGTGACACATGGGAAAGGGGGAGAAAAAGAAAGAAGAAAAAAATCAAGAACGTGAGCAGTGAGAGGGAGGTTTGGCTTGTTATATAAGATGGCCGCTATTGTACAATGCTGTAGTAAATCCATGCAGGTACAGGTAACAAGTGACCAGGGTTCCACTGCCACGAAAATTAATTATTCTGCAGGCTTGTGAGGGGTCAGCTGGCGAACAAGAGCATCTTAAAGGTACACTGCGTAATTACTGCTCAAGCTTCCGCTGCCAAATAAACCGCCTTTATACTTGTCTTTATGGAAACTGCCACATTAAAGAGTAGTGTGATCTGACAAGCAGTGTCGAGAGAGAGAGAGAGAGAGAGAAGAATGTAAGACAGAATAAATGAGAAAGTACTACAGCAGAGGTTCTCAAACGGGACAATTTTTTTCACACAGTACGCCTCGTATTTTATCTTAATGTTCTCACTGATACTGCTCATTGTTGTACACTTTAACAGTGATAAATTTTTTTATAAAAACATTTATTCACAAAAATATAGAAAATTAGCTATTTGGTTACACACACACACACACACACGAAGTAAATTTTGTATAATATATATTATTTTATATATATATATATATATATTTTTTTTAAATAATATATATTAAACATTTTAATAAATATAAGACACTGTAAAAACAGCTAATTTACATTTTAATAAAAAATTTTTTTTTTTTTTTTCTACACAAACAAAGATATATTTGAATGAAGATAGGACATTTTAAAAGTAGTAAAAATATATTAAGACATGGCAACCAAGACAATATGATCATCATATAACAAAAGAAAAAATGTATCTGATAGTACTTGCCTGTAGTTGAATAAACAAACATCTCGGTTGCACTTTATTTTACAGTACGTGTACTTACAGTGTACTTACCTAAGAAAGTACTGGTAATATAAGGTAACTACATGGGGTAGGGTTAGGTTCAGGGTAAGTACCTAGTTATTGTAATTACTAAAGTAAGAACATAGTATACATGAGTAACAGGACTGTAAAATAAAGTGCTATCAACATCTCTATAAGAGTAAAAAAAAAATCTTTATTGGAAATTTATAATTAATTACTTAAACAGCATATCAATAAACATGTTAGGAATAAAAACAAATATTTTCTAAATTATTCTAAGACTCTTAATGTCCGCATTTCCTTTAACAATAATGTTGGGTTGGTTGCCACAGATTTCATCAGAGACGCGGACCGTTCTCCACCCAGACACAAGTGTTGCAGGCTATTTTCTTTACTGTACTGCATCTGAGACTCGTGAGGGTTTTGTTTGTGACAGTCTGCTTCCAAACGTGTATGAAACATATGAACTGCATCGAACTGTAACCTGTTTAAATCTAATCTGTGCTCTTCTTCTTATGACGACAGTATGCATAATTTCGGCTGTCCTTCAGAAGTTACAGCACCCCTTTGAGGGGGATGTGATTTATTTAAGTTTGAGAACATCTGGGCTAGACTGGTAGAAATGAAAATACGGAATAACGCATTGGAGAACAAGAGAAAGATGTAAGGCGACCATTTTCTAAACTACAAGTACAGAGGAGTCATTCCAAGAACAGCGTGTGCAAACAAAACACCCATAAAGAGGCCTAGTCTTCTGAAGGAGGAGGTCATTAAGTAGACGGATGGTGTCAGGGTGGGCTTTATTTGCTTACAAAGACCTGTTTTGCTTTAATCCACCATGAGCTGTGATGTGTTAAATTGCAACGGTGTCAGAAAATAACAGGCCTTCACACAATAACACACGGCATCTCGAAGCAGGAGGGTGGGATGTGGGGGTTCGAGTCACAGCGCTGCTTTCCTTGTAACGACACGTAATTTGCCTTCTGCAGCCCTGAACGATGTGCCACTGCAATTTATTAGTCACATTGCATCAAGACAACAAAGCCAAGAGCCTCGTTACGAGGAGATGTTTTGTCTAAATTCTGAGGTTAATTCAAATTCCATCAGCAAGATGGCGATGGGTAGAGTGGAGCTTTCCTCACTGACCGGATGACAAGGCACAGATGGAGATTGGGTGCATGGATTTTTGGGATTACACTATTCACCAACCAAACCAACAAACAAAGCAGTGGCTTAAGTGAAGCACTGGCAGACCGATTTATCAACCAGGCCAATTAATCATCTGACAATTGGCATTTGAGATTTTGTGCTCGCTTGGCTGATTAACAAACTTATTTGCATTTTTCTGTTTACAGTTATTTTTGAGGGAAATATTTGAACAAATATTATGCAAAACCAATGTTCACTTAATTTCAGAAATTTGCTATCATTAAAATAAGGTACAAGACATACTATCGTTCAAAAGTTCAGGGTCAATAAGATTTATTTATTTGAGAAATTAATTAATGTAACGATTTTACTAAGCAAGGACGCACTATTTAAGGTGACAGTAAACAGATTTATAATCTTACAAAAAATATTTCTGCTGTTCATTGTCTTTTTAAAAATATCCTGACCCAAAAAACAAACAAAAACACAATCAGTCGAACCAAAATTTAGTCTATTCAGATACCTTCAACATCTCACACATTATCAGTTTATTCGCTATAGTTTAGAAAATGGTAATAAAATATGAAAAGAACTCAGAGTTAAGCTGTGTCAGAACAAATTCATCTTGATAATGTCAGATAACACTTAAGCACAACATGGTCAGGTCAAAGTGTCTGAATAATTTTTGGTCCCAAATTGTTATCAGTTTTACTGGTAGTCCACTGTATGAAGAATTTTTGGGAATACAGTTTACTTTATATTGCTATCCTCACTTACATAAATGAACCATAGTGTCCTGCACTAGTAAAAAATATCATAAATTATATCTGGTGTCTGAATAACTTTTGGTTTGACTGTATAATGGTTTTCACAAAACATCTTAAGCATCTGTTTTCAAGATTGCTAATAGTAATAAATGTTTCTTGACCATTAGATTTATTTCCAATCTTTTGAACAATCAGAATAATTTCTGAAGGATCATGTAACACTGAAGACTTGTATAATGGCTGCTGAAAAATTAGCTTTGCTTTCACAGGAATAAATAACATTTTAAAATATATTAAAATAGGAAAAATATGTAACAAAATATATATCATTTTAATATTTCAATAGCCCAAAATACTTTTTTCAAAAACAAAGCAAAACAAAAATCTTAGCAACCCCAAACTTGAATGGTGTGTGTATACTGTACACATGCAATTCTATAAAAATAAGAAACGACTGTTGAAAAACCCTCTTGGTTGATCGATAAAACAGAGGCTTCAAATCCATCAGAGAAAAGCTATGAGAAAAGAAAACTACGAGCACATTCTAGAATGCTGAGAAAGGTCCAGATGTCTGCACACGTCTCCACATATCACACCATTGGGCCAGTTTGTGTAACAGGTGGCTGGGTCTACCCTCCTCTCCCAGCGCCCCGGCATGGGGTGCGATCACAGCACCATTAGTATCAGCATACTTTTCCAAATTTGCTAATGAACATCTCTCTTACAGCTACCACCTGGCTGGAGCAACCCTCTGTACACCAGCCATCTGATGTATCCATGATGGAATAATTAGTTCATTATTAGCTGGCCTTTGTGGGAAAAGATAAACACACAATTATTTTAGTTAAAATATAATATTTAATAGCAGTTACTTGACATGAGCTCTGACAGGTGCTATCTGTTGTGTGAATAGAGCTGGTTAAATAACTAAGTAAAATTTCCAGTACTCCATCTTAAGTTATTACTGTAGATTGTATTGGTTCACTGAACTGGAGAGAATCTTAACATGGACAGGAGAATTTTGAGTTTATCTCTGCAGGTGGAGAGGTTGTTGAGTACACCTTAAGTGCGGGTAATATTAGCGTGATGACTGAGTTTTGAGGTAAGGGCAAACACTAATGCATGGTACAAATTTCCAATTTTCTCAGTGCTGACAAGGCCTTGATTCTAACTCTGATAACAGATTTTTACATCATATAAAACCAGTGGTGGACAGTAACGGAGTAGTTTTAATTTGTTACTGTACTTAAGTAAATTTTTCAAGTATCTGTACTTTACTGGAGTAGTTTTATTTTGAGTAACTTTTACTTTACTACATTCCAAAGCATAAGATCGTACTTTTTACTTCACTACATTTCATAAAACATATCGTTATAATATATCACGTGCTCTGACACGCAGAATCGGTGTCTGATTCAAGAACGAACTGATTCTTTTCAATTAATCTTTTAAATCGGTTCGCAAATCGCACCAAACGATTCATTCACAAATTAGAATTAACATATTGCAGCTATTCTTGAGTCGACAACTCAGTGATTCAAATGAACCGGTTAGTGCGAGTCTCCAGGGAACTGAATTCACAAGTAAGATCCACGCGCGTGACTGATACTGCTAAAAGTAAGTTACTAATGTCGAATTTTAGGATTATCATATTTAGGTCAAAACAGTCAGTTGTTTGTGAACTAAATCTGCTGTAAAGGGTGATCCATTTACGCCCACTGAAATGCTTGAATGCAGACACATCAACATCAGT
Source organism: Sinocyclocheilus grahami (assembly GCF_001515645.1). Taxonomy (NCBI): domain Eukaryota; kingdom Metazoa; phylum Chordata; class Actinopteri; order Cypriniformes; family Cyprinidae; genus Sinocyclocheilus; species Sinocyclocheilus grahami. Next base: position 495,749 of record NW_015505594.1, read on the forward strand.
GTCTCTGTTTTGGGTAAAAAAAACAAAAAACACAGATTAAAATAACTCATGCACGTTCATATTCCCCACTGCCGTAACATTAACAGTTTATGCTCGCATTAACAGTTTCATGCTACGCATTTAGCCCTATGTGACATCTGTTTTTATATTGTTTATCAACAGTATACATTTTTATATTGTTTGGATTAACTAGCCGAGTAGACAGATATGAATGTTTATTCATCATAACCATACTGAAAATAAGTAAATATTGTTAGCTGATGCTAACTGTCTAGCTAACAAGCTTGCTGGTACCAAGTTGAGGTAATTTGTAGATATAAAGTCCAAATATTTTTATTCAACCACCTAGATCGATTACATCTGGGGGAAAGAAAGGATGTGATGTTCAGAACATGGTAACTACAGTAATTATCAAAGTGGGAAGTGATGCCCTCTGGGGGCATTTGGCCAGGTTGGCCAAGGTTTGAGAAGAAAAAAATCATTATGAATATATAATTATATTTTCCTTAAAATGTTCTTCCTAACTTCAGGCCTTATTCTCATGTCATAAATAACGGTGATGTTCTGCAAAACAACAAGCTTTAAAACACTTTTTCTTACTGGTGAAAAGCAGATGGTCAAATCGGTTTTCTCTCAGGTACATCGCAGTGTAAGCTTCACAGTGAACATTACTACATCACTCTCGTCAATGCAGTCCATATCAACAACAAAAATATATCTCCATATAGTGGTTATTTTGGGAAAATCCCAGGTATTTTGAGCAGTAGGATTATAAAAATATGTGCTAATATAAAATTTCATTAAGTAACCTATATAAAATTGCAAAATAAATCTATCTATCAGTACTTTTTTTACTTAAAAACATAAAAAATCGAGTACTTTTGTACTTTCGCTCGAGTAAAATTGAAAAAGAAGTACTTTTACTTTTACTGGAGTAATATTTTATTATATGTATCTGTACTTTTACTCAAGATTTGTGTACTTCGTCCACCACTGTATAAAACCAACTTCTACAAACGTCAGTATGAATTGTTAACTGCGCAAGAAGTGAGAAATACAGTCCAGAGAGGGAAAAAACCTCCCAATAATACATTATACATATGCGTATACACTACCTTTCAAAAGTTTGGGGTTTTAAGATTTCTTTTATCTTTTTTTTTTTTGAAAGAAGTCTCTTACAGTATGCCAGGGGTGTCCAGTCCTGCTCATGGAGGGCCACTGTACTGCAGAGTTGCAGGTGTTCAGGCAGGTGTGTTGAGGTAAGTTGGAGCTAAACTCAGTAGGACACTGGCCCTCCAGGTCCGAGTTTGGACACCCCTGCAGTATGCGCACCAGGCTGCATTTATTTGATCAAAAATACAGTAAGAAAAAGTAATATAAAAGACATATTATTATAATTTAAAATAATGTTTATTATTATTATTATGTATTTTAAATGTCATTTATTTCTGAAAGGGAAAAGCTGAATATTCAGCAGCCATTACTCCAGTCTTCAGTGTCACATGATCCTTCAGAAAGCATATGCATCTACATTTGGATCTAGACTTCTAATGAATGATGTTCTATCAGTAATATAATTTGGGAACAGACAAAAATCTTTGAAAAAACTAATTAAAAGCTGTCTCGCCCACCTCTTGTGCATAAACATTTGGTCATGTTAGGAGCTCCAATTGATGCCAGCCCCGAAATTTTCCCCAGTATCATGGCAGATGGTAGGACAGATCACTGATTCCACTGGCCCCTCCATCTGTGAGCTCTTTGCAAGCGAGTTGATCCATTTTGCGAAGACCTCCTGAACCTCTCCAGCAGCCTGTTGAGCCAGTTAAGCTCCTGCAGGCTAGCAGGGAGACCTCACTTTATATTTGGCCACAGAGAGGGAGAGACACAGGGGAAGGAGTCTGGACAGGGACAACCGAAGCTATACGTTTTTCCAAATGCTTGGTGACACGGTGACTGCAGTGAGCAGTATGTCAGTGACAATTAAAGGATTGGTATCTCAGGGCAGAACATGTGCTCTATCTGAGGGGGGCACACACTCTATTCTCCCTTATCTCACTGTGGTCACTAAAGGACCTACCAATATCTTGGGCTCCTGAGTTTGTAACATGAAAATAATCAAAGCTACATTTACTACAAAACACATAAGACAAGGTATTTTTAACACTTGATGGTTGTATAATGCATTAATGCATTGTAAAGTATCACATAATATACCTTACAATCAGTTATTTGACCTCATAAACAAATTGTAACATTAATTAAACCTAATAAGAGTTAACTAATAATGGTTATAACATATAAGAACAAGTATTAAATCATACATTTCATATGTAATCACCATAAATAACCACTAAATTAAGTATTATATTTTACTGTTTTTTTATGATGCATTTTAAATATAAATTTCATAAGGTTTTCTATGAAGACTTTTTGCTTTTGTCATATGCTGAAAAATTGCTGCATAAGAAAAGGAATTAAATGACTTTCAGTGATATATTCAGTCAAGCCATTGATCCCGACTATAAATAATTAACACATATTGCTGTAAGATGAGAGGCTACTTCCTGTTCACCACAAGAGTTTAGATTATCATTTCTTTCAGAGAAACTCCTGAACATATTCTAAGAGTTATTTATTCATACTACGTCTGAGCAAGAAATATCTTGCAATATTATATATTTAGGAAAAAATATATCAATATTTATTCAATATTTGGCTTCTTTCAATATTTTTTTAGGGACATGCACATGAATATATATAAATACTAATAAACATTACTAAAACGTCCACATAATCTTATAGAAACTTTTTCTTTCTTTTTTGCTGACTTGCCCTAAGGACTACAGTAGATGCTATAATTAAAACAACAATTAAAAACAAAAGTGACAATTTCCCAAAAATTAACATTAAAAGATTTTTGGGATTGGGCAAACATCTTACAATGCACAAATAAAAAGAAGAGAGCAATAGACCTTCATGTATTTATATACACCATCATCATCATATATATATTAGGGCTGTCGTCGTTAAAACGTTAACACATGCGATTCATTTTACAATCCTTAATGTGTTCAAATAATTTAACGCAATTAACGCAAAATTACTGAAGCACAATTTCTATTCTAACCCTTTAACCCAATTTTGCTACTCTGCATGCGATTAGATAATTTTAAGCTGCTAAACTCTGGGAAAGTTTTCAGTCCAATGATCCAGTAAGCAAATGCATTCAAAAAATCCGTCCAAAACAGCGCTAATATAAAGGAAACCAGGCTGATTACATCAGAGATTGCAGAGAGAACAGAGACTTGCGTTGCGTTTTCAGTGAATTATTCATTCCGGTGTGTTTGGCTTTAAAACACGAGCTCTGTCATATTCTGTGATTGTCTCTGAAGAGCGCGAGCCCTCACATGTCACGCGCTTGTGTGAAGCAGACTGAAAGGATTGTCAACACATCCGACCGCTGTATGGCCAGATGAGACACAAACTACGTTTTCTCGACTGGATAAAACGTCTCGCCTTGCTAGTAAAGTTTTGATGGATGAAGACTGCAATCAAGGTAAACACGATTGCGGTGGCATACAGGAGTCGCACAGTAAGCATGTGTGAGTCCGTTATAATAATGCGTGTATGAGTGCTCTTGACGCACATTGTATTTATGCACAGGCACACACATTTCCGTACATTCACGTTGTTTCCACACACATTCACGATAATGTTTTGATTTGTCATGTGTATGTTGCTGTGTTTAGTTATTCTGAATGGATCCGTGTACTGTAGTAGATATATGCAGTCATGCGGTTGGTTTAGTTTTTTATTTTTTTGGCATGTCCATGTGGTGCTGTTCGGTATCACAACTTGGCTTCTCTAAAATGTAAAAAAGCTCTTTGCTGTTGCACTGTACACATACTATAAAATTCAGATTTTTTTTCTTTCATATGTGCTTATATGGGCTCCTTACATCATTTGGTTCTTTGGTGTTCTTTTGGAGTTCCTAAGTGTCCTTTTTTGGAAAGACATCTAAATTTATCTTGAAAAAAGCTTGTAGAAAATATAGATTTTTGAGAATCCCCCTTCAATCTTTTGGTTTACTTTGCTGGATATAGCAAATGATGACAAAATAAACATTTGAAACAAGATAAATGGTCTATGCTTAATTTCATGAAGTGTGCGATTAATCACAGAAAAAAAGGATGTGATTAATCAGATAAAACATTTTAATTGATTGACAGCCCTAATATATATATATAGCCTCAACAACCTCAAGCCATAATTATAAGAGAAACAGGCAGATTACGGTGTATTTGAAGTATATTTGTGTATAATTATGATTAGTAGATCTGGTTAGTGCAGGTCATCAGTAGTTAATAATAAAAGTTTAATAATACCCAAATCACATTTCTTCCATTCATATAAGCTTCATAATAATTACCTTCAGGGTTCATCTACTTGACCAACTGAATTTCAAAACCATTTAAAGAACTGATGAAATCAAAATTGGAGTTTTGTGGCTTTTACTCCACATGCATTAGCTTTGAGAATATCTATATGCCTAAAGCTTGACAAAATTAACTACTAAATAGCAGACATAAGCTACTTTTTTTTTTTAAAGAGTCTGTAAGATGCTGATTTGGTGCTAAAGAAACATTTCTTATTATGATCAACATTGAAACCAGTTGTGCTGCTTAATATTTTTGCGGAACCATGCTATACAATTTCAGTATTCTTTGATGAATAGAAAGTTCAACATTTATTTAAAACAGAAATCTTTTTGTAGAATTATATCTTCACTTTTGATTTTAATGAATCGTCGTTGTTGTTTTTCCCCCGAAAAATTACAAATAAATAAATAAACAAAAATCTTATTGACCCTAAACTTTTGAAAAGTAATGTATATAAACAATTTACAGTCGTTCTCTGAGATATTTATTAGGGATGCACGATATATCGGCCACCATATCGGTATCGGCCGATAAATGCTAATTTTTTCTGTTATCGGTATCGGCCTGATAAGAAAATTTGGCCGATATCTTAAAACCGATAAATAATGCATTATTTCCTTCAGAGACACTTCAGATGCGCGCTGTTCGTTTGCAGCCTTTTGTGCAATTGTACATTGTAATATTGTGTTTATTTGATGTATATCTGATTTATCTCATATAGAATGCGTTTGGTTAAGTTAAAAGAGCACTTCAGTTTACCGGTGATCATCTTTAGCTCAGCACACGCAGCTCAAACAGCAGTGCACAACATTAATAACTATGATTGGGAATGTCGTGTATATAAAATTCTAATGAGAACATTATTATAATAAAACATTGTGCATTCTTTGGGTTTAGTTGCTGTGTTTCAGCACGTTGTTATGGGAAGAGCGCATCCACAACAGGATCACACATTCTGACTATAGCACGCAATAACTGCATCATTTTGTACATATATAAGTTGTAATATTATGTTTATGTTGTATTAATATTAATCTCAGGATGCATTTCCTTGAGTTAAATAAGCTGCCAGCAAAACGCTTCAGTTTACCATGTTCATTCAGCTCTTCAGCTTCAGCACGCGCAGCTCAACGGCTGCTATTTAAAACAGTGGTATTAATTTGTTACTTTTTCAAAATCATTGATACATTATTAATAACAACAACCACTTGTATTGTTCTCTTATTATTTTCATCAACAATATGGTTTAGTAATTAAAATCATTTAATTATTGTCCGTGCAGAGGCTATTCCGTTATGAATCGTCGTTGTTGTTTTCCCCCCGAAAAATTACAAATAAATAAATAAACAAAAATCTTATTGACCCTAAACTTTTGAAAAGTAATGTATATAAACAATTTACAGTCGTTCTCTGAGATATTTATTATTAAAAAATATCTGAGCTGTAATCGTCTGTACAATGTACAATGGTTCTCAAGCTCCAAAAAGGACCAATTAAAGGACTAATTAATGATGACAGAATTTTTACGCTTTGGTTGAACTTTTCCTTTATTATCTTCCAGGAACCTATATCTCAAAGCTAGTGTCAGAAACACAGTATATGTTCCAGTAGGTTGCAAGTTTTGAGTAAACTGTACTTTCCTAAAGAAATCAAATTGGATTTCATGTCTCAGGATTCTCTCAGGTCAGGGTGCAATATACCATCTCCCTGTTGCTACAGAAATACAAATGTGCACATCCTCTCCCCTCTGAAAGTTTTACAGATTTGTTCAGAACTACATTAGCTTTGGGGTGATGAGCCACACAACTGACTTTTTTTTTAATCTAATGGGAGTACATCAGAGCACTCAATCTACAATCAGCACTCTCAGACTGTTGCTTTTGGAGGCTGGCACCTGTGTCACTTATACCTCCTCTCAGCACGGACGGGAAGTTAATTAACTGCCTGTAGGAACGGCGGGGTCCTTTGACAGGCACCGAGTTGGACACATTGTGTTCCACAGGCGTTTATAGTGATGAATTAGCTTTGCCGCCCACCTCCACATCCACCTCCCCATCAGCAGCTTTGTCCTTCGCCCATCCTAAGCAGCAGCGGTAGCTACCGGGGAACTACTGCTCCCTACAGCCGTAGTGTCACGTAACAGCACAGAGCTCATTCCATCAACAGTAGAGGTGAGATGAAACACAGTAGGTCTTTAAAAGACAGGTAAATCTGTAGAAACTTGGGCTTCAGAATAAATACACAGTTCATTTTTTTTATACTGTAGTAATGTAGCTATTTTTGAAGATACTATGCTGTGACTTGGTTTTAATAAATTATTATAAATCGTGTGTGTGTGTGTGTACAGTGCCCTCCACCAATATTGGCACCCTTGGTAAATATGAGCAAAGGCAGATGTGAAAATAAATCTGCATCATTTTTCTTTTTGATCTTTCATTTAAAAAATTCACAAAATTCTAACCTATCGCTGTGACTTGGTTTTAATAAATTATTATAAATCGTGTGTGTGTGTGTGTACAGTGCCCTTGGTAAATATGAGCAAAGGCAGATGTGAAAATAAATCTGCATTTTTCTTTTTGATCTTTCATTAAAAAAATTCACAAAATTCTAACCTATCATTGAAGTAAAACAATTGAAAGTGGGGGGAAACTCACATCTGATTAAATTGATTGAGGCCATTGAGGTATTCTGAAACATCTGCAATTACTCCAGACATTTCTGTCATTTCACCTGTTATCTAATGAATGACAATAAAGGAGCTCTATGTGAAAATGTTGAATGAGATACGAAGTGCTCCTGACCTATAGAACTCCCTCCCTGTCCTTTCGTGAAGCATTGCTCTATTACAGAATGTCCGTGCCCTTGACCAGCAATCAGTCAAGTGTGGGTAGAGACTCACTTAAACACACACACACACACACACACACACACACACACACAAATTATTATAAATCGTGTGTGTGTGTGTGTACAGTGCCCTTGGTAAATATGAGCAAAGGCAGATGTGAAAATAAATCTGCATTTTTCTTTTTGATCTTTCATTAAAAAAATTCACAAAATTCTAACCTATCATTGAAGTAAAACAATTGAAAGTGGGGGGAAACTCACATCTGATTAAATTGATTGAGGCCATTGAGGTATTCTGAAACATCTGCAATTACTCCAGACATTTCTGTCATTTCACCTGTTATCTAATGAATGACAATAAAGGAGCTCTATGTGAAAATGTTGAATGAGATACGAAGTGCTCCTGACCTATAGAACTCCCTCCCTGTCCTTTTGTGAAGCATTGCTCTATTACAGAATATCCGTGCCCTTGACCAGCAATCAGTCAAGTGTGGGTAGAGACTCACTTAAACACACACACACACACACACACACTTAAGCCAATATCCAATCCTTCGAGGGCCTGAAGGCCAAATAAACAGTCTGTGTCTGACACCCCTTAACTCTTACTATCTGATTATTTTGGCATGGGTCAGAATTTATGGTGTTATTGCTGCACACTTGCAAAACAGACATCCCCCTAAATAATGTACTTCTACTGTATCTGTGATCCAGATGCACTGTTAATTTATTAATACGTAAAAGTTAACCTGACATAATTGGGACCTGTTGATATTACCCATTTTTACTGGAACGTCAAGTAAATAAGCCAATTGTTTAAAAGTAGGCTTAACTAGCTAAAAAAATATAATAATAATAATAAACATTGAACTGACAGTAAAATGTCACTAAAAACTAATAGAATATTATATTAACTCATTTCCACACTTTGAGAGGAATTTACATAGTTTGATAGCATTACAAAGTATGTTAGGAATCAAAGTAGAATCCTTTTCATCTTCTAGAGGGTTTGTTATGTGGAAGAAGCACAGTTAGGATGCTCTGCTGTATTGCGGTCTATTAGCAGCTTTCAGTGAAGCATGCTGGATCAACTATTGTTGAAATTCTTACTCCTGTGGTGACAAGTTGAAATGTTATTAGACGAACCACACAGACTGGGCCAGTACATGCACTGTCATGGCTGACAACAGACCCACTGCTGAGCAGCAAAGACATATTCCAGAACTCCAACTGCCATACTTTACTTCTTAGGACTTCTTAAGTCTCTTTAGAGCAGATGACAGTTATTATGCACAGTACAGTCACTACAAAGAAGAAGAAAACCAACATACTAGAGGAAATTGCACTGATTGTTATCTAGAAAGACTAAAAGAGCTCCATTTACTCTCCTTCAGAAATGTGTGTGGCACAGTAGAGATGTAAAATATGGTGAGTGAACAGAAACATAAGGTCTTATGCTAAGGGGTTAAGATCAAAGTAGCTTCGATGCGAATGTCTGCCCAGTGGATTGGAGTAGGGCTACCTCCTGCTCTACACAGCATGCATACTGATAAATTCCACCACGCTCAGCCACTCCCTTTAATACACACGCAAAGATCCCCTGTGAGAACCAGATGGTGGAGCGGATTGACTAGACATATAGAATACAGAGAGTATACTGGTAAAGAATTATTTTTTGTCTCTATGTGAATATGTAACATGTGAAATAGCACGCATTATGCAATGGTGAAAATTTCCAACTATAGTATGCTAAACTGTCATCACATGACCCCATTATGTCACGTTCTATTGAAGTTAAGTGGGATCTAGTTATTATCTCGAAAATCAAAGTGGTTAGTTTGCATTTTAAATATTTTTTTAAATAAAACTGTCCCCCCTGGCAGGCAGATTAGTCCAACTTAACTTAAAAAAAAATACATTTTTAAAAACAAAAATTAAATAAAAATAATTAAAATAAATAAAAGAAAGAGATGCTAAAAAATGTGGATATTATTTCCAAAATCACACATAAAACTGTCTCTACGGTTGTTTTTAGAATGTAATATGAAATGGAATACTAAAATTAGAATTGACTGTATACTGCACTAAATTAAATATTTTTTAAACATTTGAACAGTATGAATTACGCAATGGTATACATTTTAAACTTTAGTATGCTACACTGTTGTCACATGACCACTCAATGTCATATTTTATTTAGAATGTTATTTTGTAAAATCTAATTGGTTATTATAGAATTTTGTCTCTTGGCAATTCTATCAGTCCAATTTAACTTAAAAAATTATTAATTAAAAAATAAAAGTAAAAGTTGAAAGAGAAAAGAGATGCTGCAGCTGACATAAAAAAGTCAAGTGTATTTTGCATTATGAGCAGCCAGTAATATTTCACACTTACACATAAAAAACTACATTGCATTGTGGGATACAACATTTAATGCAATGTGCTCTGTAGGCCATCCACATATAGCATGCATACTGTTGTTTACTACAAACAGTACACACTGCAGAAACAGCATGTATTATGGAAAGTATGTATAGTAGTAGAGTAGTATGACAGTATGCAACTGCAAACAATGTTATGACACAACTGGTAACTTGTCAGCTGCTATTTAGATATACGTATTTCTGCCTAATATACAATCACCTGAAAGCATTTTTCCGACAGCGAGCACCATTATTGATCTCATGGCCTCTGAGTGGAGTCCTTGATTACTAATATGAGGCTGATGCAATTAAGAACGCGCTTGTTTAAGTTCAGAGGCTGTAATTTGTATGCTAATATGTAGCAGAGGCTAGAATCTTTTTTCTTGTGTCTAAAATCAACATTGGCCTTTAAATGTAATTGCATTCTTGATACAGAATGTGTTTATTGCCTTGTTAGCTGGTAATTAAGTATTGAAGAGCAGCTAAACAATACTATTTGAAGTTTGTTTTTTTTAGAAACGACTAACATGATAGTCTTAACTTGTGTATCTGAAATTGCACTTGGGTCTCTGACCAATACCTATTTCCTTGGTGCTCCGTCAGTTTCTGGAGCCATGTCAATTTTCAACCTAGGCTCATTAGAAAAACAAGCCTCTACCTACATTTTTGCAAAACTCCAAAAACGTACCAATAAATACAATTCACTGCAGTTTCCAGCGGACCACTAGAGACAGTAAAAAGGCAAGAAATTTAATTCCTTTTCAGAAAAAGTGTTTGATTTGTAAACTAATACATTTTGATGTTTACATCACATTACTAGCTCCATATGTATGGCTTTTCTAATGTAGTAAACTTGCTCGCTAGCTCACCTGGTAGAGCATTGCATTTTGCAATGAAAAGCCTAAGTCCAGTCAAACACGAGTCACAATAAAAGCACTCAAAAACAGCTTGACTTGTAAAAGCAAGCTAAAATGGCATGGTTGCTTCAGCAAATGTGTTTTAATCTCATGTTTGTATTTGTTAACACTATTGGTTAGGTTTAGGGTAAGGTGTGGGTTGTATGTTATTTTCAAATACAACAGAGCATTTAACTTTTAGCGCCACATTTCCTTTCTGAACTGCCACAATACATACAACATTCAACGCAATAAAACATTGCCAGATTCACATTAATTTGATTTGGATAAAACTGAACATGCCATTTGCACCAATTACTGGTCATTTCACTGAAATACGTGCTTTTTTTCCCGCGCTCATGTTAACAGATTAAAGCGTTCACTGCAGACAGCTGCGGCCCGGCAGTGCGTTCAGGAGTTGTGCGTCTGCACTGCAGCAGTGCAGAGATCGTTTCCGCACCGAGTCTATTGCTGCGCTTCAAGCACTGAATTAAAGTGACAGCGCATTGTTTGCAGTAAATATGAACATGGATTGACACGAAAATTTAGTAATTACACCATAAATGCTTATAATTAAAGTCTACTGTGTTTCACAGTCAACACATGGCTTTTTGGCTAGGTTTAAAGGGAAAGAGTACTTTTAGATAAACAAGGCAATAATAGATGGCACTTTAGATGGTAATAAAGATTTAAATGCAAAAGGAAAGGCAGTAGAGCTGACTATTTCTGTCAATGGTAAGTTTGTGATAACGTAAGAAAAGTAGTTAAAATGTTTTGCCACTTGCTTGAGCAACTTTATATATAAATCTAGAAGTAAATGCAAAATTAAAATGCATTGAATAATGTGTTGCTTATATTTATTGTGTTTAAACATGTCTGTGAAAGATTGCATTACTGTACTGTGTAAAAAGAAAAGAATTGCAATGCTGAAAAAGCATTTCCAGTGACAATGTTTGGATTTGAAATCAAAATAATGGATAAATGTTGTGTTTGTGGTAAACAGCCGCGGATCAGTAGCAGACTCCTGTGTGAAAGCTGCTTCCCCTCTCACAAGAGACACCTAAGAGGGGAATTTCCCCCATTTTCAAAAATGAAATTTAGGCCCTGAATAAATGTCTAAAAATCCTGATTGGAGTATCACTATAAATAGTTATAAATGATAAATAGAAGGCTTTAAAAAGATCGGTATCGGTGATCAGTATCGGCAGATACTGCTGTCTGTGATCGGCGATTGGTGATCGGCCTCAAAAATCCTGATCGGATCACCCCTAAATCTTAAACTGCAAAATAATAACTCAAAAAAGATTAAAAGATAACATCATAATTATTTACTGAACCCTTAAATTAATCCCAATTATATAATGAAAGCCATAAAAAACAGACAATTAATCGTGATAATCGTCATAATCACCAAAGCCCTAAAACAGACAATTAATCGCAATAACCGTGACTATTTTTAGACAATTAATCATCAGCCAAATTTGATAATCGTGACAGCCCTATATGTCGCCACATTGTTCCAATGAGTATGGCTTGTCAATTTTGGTGGTGCTCTGTACCTTTCAAACATCCTTAAAATGGTTACTGTGCATCCACATTAAATACACACACGCACTTTAAACCTCTTATTGACAATTTGCTTCCCACATGCTACCCACATTCTCATTTATAAGTCTTCGCTAGTCTTAAGATATTGTTTTCATTTACAGGCCTGAGCTAATTTTTTTATCATTTGCCTTTCCAGCATGGCTCAAGCAGTCTGATCTCATAAAACCACGATTGAGAGATCTCTGAACGCTCCACCCAACTGTTTGAGCCCAAGATCCCACGGGATGGCCGATGTTACTTGTAGATGCGCTCTAAGCCTGACATGTTATCTCGATCCGTGGTCAATGGCAGTTAATGTACAGGCACGTCTCGAGCCCTCGCGGTAATCACTAATGTTTATCAGAACCCGTCATCTCCAAAGCTAATTAAAAATCATCAAACAAGGCTAAACAACAGAGCTAATTAACAGGACACAGAATAACAATCCTCCACGGACAACAGGCTAGCATGAATTTTCATACAAACTAGCAGAGGCTTCTAATCATCAGTTCTCTGGACGTGCTATTGGCTATGCTAGTGTGCGATCACTAAATAAATAAATACATACATAGCTATTAGTTATATAATGTTTTTTTTTTTTTTCAATTTGTGCTATTCATCCAATTTAAATACTAAACATTACATACCTTCTGACTGGCTAAATATGTCACATGGAAAACTGGGACAAGTTGTAATAATAATAACACTGTAATAGTAAAAAAAAAAATTAAATAAGACTCATGAAGTGGCTGTAGACAAAGTTCAAAACTTACAGTTCACTATACCTGCCAATATCAAGTGAATTGAGAAAATGTATCAACAATAAATACTCCATACCAGACATGAGAATATATTCTGCATTATTTTGTATTATTTAGTATATTTTAAGTATATTAGTATATCTATAGTATATTATTTAAATGTTTAATAAATAAATAAATATATGTTTATATATCATTTTTTTATCTACTTAAAAATATTAAAGTATTTTTAAATATAAATATATCAAATATTTGATTTAGATTGAAAGCAATATTTTTTTATTTAGGCTTTTATTTAGATTGAAAGACATACACAGTTCAGTACACTCAGGAATGTTATTTGGCAAGCATATGTAAGGATAAAAGAAACTAGAATACTTTGATCTCCTGAGAGGCAAACAATGCACTGGCATCTTCAGGACACCCCACAGAGGGGTGGTGCGGGAAACACCTCTCTCACATATGCATCTGTGCCTTTTCATCTTCTCATTCACTCAAACTGGTCAAGAATATAATGTTCTAAATGAATGCAAATAAGATTTACAGTCATGTTTGGTTTCATTTGAATAGTTTCAGGGCAAGTGGTACAATGGTCTTAATCGTACTAAAAGATAATACAGATCCTAAGAGTTAAGAGAAACTTTGATCCCCGTAGAGAACAATCCCATGCAAATTACCTTTTGTTACCACCCAGGTCTGGGACCTGGCTTAATGCAAATTCCAATTGTTTGTACATGCCTCCATTTGGAGGATGTTTTTCTTAGGTTTGGTATTTAAAGGCCTGCAGCAAAAGGGTCAGGGCGATTCTGTAGCCAGAAAGCCCGTAGTGTGAAGGTGTCCACAAAATTCACACTATGTATTTTTCACACGAAGTCAGGTATGCATCTTACTCTTAGATTTGTCTTTGAGAATTTGATGTCTTGTATTGATTTGATATCGTTAAATTGGCTGTGGAAATAATTGGCATAATACATATTTACCTGACTGATAATAAATTGTTACATTTGATTTATTCTGACTCACTCTGAAGTTATTTTCTCAAGTAGCTTAAGTGGAGGCTTGGGTTTCCGCAAATCTGCGTCCAGGGTTAAGTGCATACTAAATCTCAGGTTAGATGGAGCATGGGCACATCAGGTGAGATTATGGGTTTCTGACTAACCGCTTGAGCTTAGTTTAAGTTGTACTCAGTTACGTTAACCATGTGTATGATTTCAGCTTTAATTAAGTTGTACGTAGTTATAATAACTATTGGGGTCTAGACTAAGGGTCTAGAAGAACCGCTGATTATTGTTTGAGCATTACATGGGTAATTGTAGGGGGCTAAACAAACCTACTATTTAAAGGAAATAGTATTAGCCAAAAAACCTCTGAATAAGTATCAAACTGGCGAGTTTGTGATCGTGGAGCCCACGCATAGCGGCCGCCGTGAGGCATCCTAAGCGACATAGATTCCTAATGAACGAGAAAAGAATACAAAGTAAAGAGTTAATTAGAATAATTGAATGTAAGAATAATCAGAGACCAACAAACAACCAATGTGCCTTTCAACCTAAATTAGAATTCAGATACTAAAATGGAGTCAGATTGAGTTAAACCTAAATTGAATAACACTGCGCGCTGAAAAGACCGAACACGCAAGAGACCTTCATCCGCCACTGGATACCTTCGTTGGGCCAGGTGCGCGGACCTTACACATAGATAGTGGGCAGAAACTGAATGATGTGGTGTTAAAAAAAAGATGTCAATCAAATTTTCACTTTAAGCTCGTCCATCCAACCTGCCACAGTAAAACCCTGCACCATACGACATGTCACACAATCAGCTGCAAAACGTCCTACTGCTCCACAGCAGGAGGAATCTATGTGTTTCTTCATTTTCCATCTGAGTGCATCATAAGACACAGGAGGTCCGCTTTCACAGAAGCCACAAAGAAGAAGGAGCATTACAGCACTGCTATGGCCTAGTCATGGCAGACACATCTATTAAATTAAAGGGGTGGTTGATTGCGATTTCACTTTTTTAATTTTAGTTAGTGTGTAATGTTGCCGTTTGATCATAAACAATATCTGCAACGAGGGGGACGTTTAGATGCACGCTAGAGGCGGTTTAGCCAATCACAACACACTGGGCCAGCTAATCAATCAGAGCCCATCATGTATTTCTGAGGGAGGGGCTTCATAAAAGCAGGAAATGATCAGCGCGTTCAGAGGAGCAGGGACAGAGCAGTGTGGAATAAAGGTAAATTATGTGAAAAATAATGCGTTTTTTAACAAACGAAGCATTAACACATGTTAGACTGCACCCCATAAACACAATCAAGCCTATAAAAAAACCCTTTAACACGGATGTGTATTTTTGAGCCATCAGCCATACTATGCCACTATGATGGGGTTATGACAATTTGCATAACCTGACACCAGGTTAGTTCATGCAGCAGCTCTGAGATATTAGCAAGTGAATATTAAACCCTTCCATTTACCCAAGAGATGCAGACTTCCATTTGCGGCAGGGGTAACTTCTTCGACACAGTGGCACAATAAAGTTGCCAAGGTTATCTGTGGCATCGAGGGGCAAAGAAGCGTGCCGTCTTCAAAAGGAAAAGAAAGAGAGAGACATGTTCAGCTTACAAGAGGTTCTTGATGTTCGGTCATGCTTCAAACAGATCACAGTCAACAGTGAACAAATCACAAGCATGCCGAGATACAGTCAGAAATGTACTAAAAAATTAAATGTATTGAATCGGTATGATGGAAAAATGCTGTGTGTACATGCACAATCAAACCAATAATGGATAAAGAGATGCTCCTAAAAATTAACACGCGCACACGCACAAACACATTAGGGGTGTCAATAGATTAAAATTTTTAATTGTGATTAATGTCACACTTATCATGAAATTAAGCATACACCATTTATTTTGTTGAACACTTTAATTTTGTTGTCATTTGCTATATCCAGCAAAGTAAACCAGAAAACTGAAGAGTGATTCTCACAAAACTGTATTTTCTGCAAGCTTATTTCAAGATAAAGTTTGATGTTTTTTCAAAAAAGGACACTTGGAGATTCCAAAAGTACACCAAAGAGCCAAATGATATAAGGAGTCCATATAATTGATACATTTATGCACACATAAAAAAAATAAAAATAAAAATACTGAACACACTTTCAGAATTCATAGTATGTGTAGCCTACAGTAGACAAGTCAAGTTGTGATACCAAACAGGACCACATGGAGATGCAAAAAAAAAAAAAATAAAAAAAACCTAAACCATCCGCCTTGAGCTGATTGCTTATACCTACTACAGTACACAGATCCATTCAGAATGACTAAACACAGCAACATGTACATGACAAATCAAAACATTATCCTGAATGTGTGTGGAAACAACATGAATGTACTGAAACGTATCTGTGCATAAGTCCAAAGTAAGATCAGTTTGTCGAGAACGCTCATACACGGTTTGTTTGTGCATCAATATATGCTTACTGTATGACTCCTGTGCATCACCGCAATCGTCTTTACCTCGATTGCAATCTTCATCCTTCTATACTTTACTAGCGAGATGTTGGTTATCCAGACGAGAAACGTAGTTTGCGCATCATACAGAGGTGGGATGTTTTGACGTCATTCATCCTGTCTGGTCCAAAAATGTTTTTTAAACAAAACATGATTGACCCACCGATATACCTCAGAAAAAAACGGACGATTTCAAAATCTCATAAAACTTTTTTTTTGTTTGTTTGTTTGTTTGCATTGTCAGGTTATAATTCTTGTTGATTCTTGATAGTTATTAGTGTTTTGTTTGTATATGTAAACACTCTCATTGAATTCAGTAGTTGTCCATCCATCGTTGAGGCTGTGCAGAACAATGTGCGCGTTTCCATTAAGATTTGTGCAAAACTTTGGCGATATTTTATAAATGTCGATAAAAAATTTTTGTATTGCGAAATGAGTATTGCAAAATGACGCCGTTTCCATTAACCAATGTTATGCGACTAAAACGTAACCTTTTGCCTCTCGCGATAAGTCATGGCAATGGATTTTGGTGGGATTTTGACGGATTTTAGCCATATTTATTAAAAGGAGGCGTATGCGTGTATCTTTACAGAAGCAGCACAGAGAGCTGCTTCAGAAACGTGCGTGGCATGGCTGGATTCTGGAATAAACACAAGCATTGTGGCCGCAATCAGCTTCAGTGGCCGTATCAGAGCCACACTGCACCGCAGACGTGTGCAGTGTAAATTGTCTAAGCATTAATGGTAGGGAAAGTCCCTTATACTGGAGATCCGCCACGTATTATGTGTTTCTTGGAGGTTACAGTACATTGAACGCCATGTGACCTGTAAATGCGAAAAAGCCGTTTCCATTGGTTTTGTGAATTATTCCTTTTTCGCATTGCCTGAAAAACCACTTAATGCGAGCATAAAAACTTTTTTGCGATATATGGGCGTTTTTGCATAATTGACGCATTTCCATTAGGCGTATTTTCAATTCACAATTTCAATTTGCGCAATTTGAAGGGTAATGGAAACACGCCTAGTGTTATAAGAACTTCCAAATCCTCTTCCAACTGAATGGCAGGCAATCGTAACTCACTGAAGAAATGTGGGAAACCCATCAGTACTTATAGACCAGGAAAGCTGACCAAGGCTGTTAGAGGACTGGAATATCTCGTTACTTGCATCCAGTTCGCATTGCATCTCAATGATTCCAAATCAAGGTCAGGAACTTTCGAATATGTATAATCACAACTGATTATTGGCTGAATCAGCTCTCATCTGGCTGAAAGAATGTAAGAGGTGGACAGAAAGAAAAAAGGGAGGGAGAATATGCAAGAAAAACAATAATGAAATGTAAAATAAAGACAAATGTGTTTATGTAATTAACCAGTGTTAAATTCCTGAAAACTCTTCATCATCTTACGGAGCTCCTAAAGGTACATTTGCAAAAATAAAAAATACACAGACTTTCACGTGCGCACGAGAAACGTTTTGCATGCGCACGCGGTTTCAATATCATGTGTAGGTATTTTATATTAGCATTATTTTACTGACAAATGTCGAGAGCGCACTGTTGTAGAGCGAAAGTGCATTAATATGATCTCGCACAAAACCGGACGCGCCCTCTCAGATATACGCTGCTCTTGCTCAGAGAGTGTGCGCACACTTAAATCGTGTCCGTAGCAATCGCGAATCTCTGCTCTCACTCAAAGTGTGCATGTGTGCACGCTCAAATTGTGTCCTGTGTGCTGGAAATGAATTATTTTCGCACCTGGACTAAACCTTTTCAAAAGTTATCAACCAATCAGACTTCCACGACTGACCGATGAAAATGCTACATGAAATCTAATTGGCTGAGAGGGAACTGCACCTGGAATTCTTTTGACAATCAAAGATGGATCTGCAATTTCTTCACAATTTAATAATATTTAGCCATATTAATCAAATGTATATTAGAAATGGCTAGGAATGAGTGCTTGGATGATTTGTACAAATAAATAACCTAGTCTTTCTAACAGGTTGGACAAACCCCTCTGAGCGATTTATCAAAAGCGATTTATTTTTGCAAAGGTACCTTTAGGGGCTCCGCATCATTTCTCCAAGAAAAAAACAAAATAAATAAATAAATAAAAATTAAATTAAATTAAATAAATAACATGCCCTTGAAAACAAAGGAAATCAAAAATCTAAGGACAATGTTGGCGGGAAAACCTTCCTATAAGTGTATAGGACATAAATAGTCAAAAAATCATACCATGCTTCCTCTATTCAAAAGTATATTTCCTGTGATTTGAATATCCATCATCAACTCTACAAAGTCGGCTGAGATTAAAAGCAAAATTCTGTGCTTATCAAAAATGGAAGAAGACATCATGTTAGTCCTTCTTAGGGCTAGGGATGGGTATCGTTAAGATTTTAACGGTATTTCTACTCTTACCGATACTGCTTATTGATTCGGTACTTTAACGGTATTATTATCGGTACTTTTTGTTTATATATACAGTGGGTACGGAAAGTATTCAGACCCCCTTAAATTTTTTACTCTTTGTTATATTGCAGCCATTTGCTA
>NW_015505594.1:514841-570706 GCF_001515645.1 Sinocyclocheilus grahami
TTATATATATATATATATATATATATATATATATATATATATATGACAAATTAAGAGCTGAATTAACATAGCTTTATATTCTGAAATGTAAAATAAATATTTAATGCACCAGTGTGCAGGCATTTTTAGTGTTTTATACATAAGATAAACAAAAAACAAAGTAAAACAAACTGACAAATACAATAAAACAAATATACAAATGAAATGAAATAAACAGTGCTGTCAAATCCTTAGAAGCCAAAATCAAAATAAAAAAATAAAATTAGCTTAACAAAACAGCCACAGGCCTAAAGTGTAAGCATATGTTTGAATGTTTATCATAATTAAACATTCTCTCTTCTATCATAATTAAACAGGGCTTTCATGTTGCGCGTGCTGAAGCTCCTCCGCGTGGGCGCGATCTCGCTTCTGAATTGTGAATAGCAAAAATGCATCATAGACAAATGTTTGAAAAACAGCTGACGACTCTGGTGAGATAGAATTTGCAAGATAATGTATATATAGCAATAATAAATGTATGTGTGTTTTGTTAATTTCTCCAGTACCGATAGCAGAACCGTTAACGTCAGAGCTTATCGATACTCCGGTATTTCATAATTTAGCCCCGGGACCGATTAAATACCGGGTTTCGGTACCCATCCCTACAAAGGGCTGGGTGAATAAATATGCACAATATATTCATAATTATTTTGCAGGCGATAAAATTAAGCAACACAGTGAATACCATTCAAGTATAAAATAATTCGAATCATTCATATATAATTATAAATAACAATTATAAATAAATAATTCATAATAATAACAATAATTCATGTCTTGGTTATTTTAACTACATTTTTACTGTGTGTTTTAGGTCTTACTTTTAACATTTTGATTATTTTAACTAGATATTTGTGTTTTAGCTGATATATTAATCTATTATTTTAACCTGTTTATTGTTTGGGTGAAATGATGCTGACTGAAAAATACCCCCTTTAAGCCATTTCAGAGCAAGTGCATAAACACAAAGAATCATAACATCATATCATAAGGTGGCTGAAAATTGATATTTCTATTTTTTTATATTTATATATATTTTGATATTATATATTTTATAATTTTACCAAAAAAACAATTGATGAAACAAGCTGATTTTTCGAATGTAAGCAATAAGTCTCCATGACTAATTAAAAGGGAGCAGATTACATCTCTTCCTGTTCAGTTTTATAATCCTCATATCAGTGCACAAGATAATCTAAAGCGCTGATGACACAATCCTGTGAAAAGCAGGTAGCATCCAACCAGAAAATGACATCTGCCTTTCTATGCTGTGCAGCCAGTCAGGTCACATTTGGGTAATGTATGCAGAACATCGAAAAATCTTCATATTATGTCCCAAAAGGATGGCGGTATCATAGATTACAGGAGAATTGCTCGGCCTAATCATTACTGGCCGAGGGTTAATTTGCATTTGCAATGAGTAATAATCTTTCTCAGACTATTAATGAAATCTAATGAAGGTGCTTACTGCCAGTACAATTAGCTTCACCACAACTTCTTCTGAGAGACCAGAGGTTTGAAGGAAAGCAGTAAGGTGGTTAAACGGCATCTGTGCCATTCTGGACACCTGGTGGTACAATTAAGTATTTTTCAATCTTATATCCAACATACAAAACCTATAATACCTCGAAAAAAGGAGAAAAGACCAGATGTTTGCTGGATAACTGAGCCAGACATGCTTTGAATGTCATGTTTTGCTTTTTTGAATTACGAAACTTGTCTAAACAGCCTTTAATGTGAGTATTAACATTCACAGGAGGCGACACATGCTCTTTAATCAGTTAAATGGAATGCATGCATTCAGTATTTTGCTTAAAATGTATTCTGTTGATTGAACAAAACTTCAGTTGAATTTCAATCAGAGGCACCAAGGCACCTCAACCAAGTTAATCAACTATTTGGAATTGCTAAACTTATTACATTAAATTTATATTAACCCAAAATCTCACTCTAATTTGTCGCCATGGCAACAAACCAATGAATCAAATTGATCAAAATCCCAACACGTTTTTATTATTTCCATTTTTGAAGACTGAATTATTAATTACCAAACAGTCATCTTATTTTGTGTGCATTCTTTAGTCATTGGCACAGTATATAGGACTAAATTATAAATAATTTAGCTTAATGAACCTTCTTATACATTGGCACTCTGGGCAGATGTTGTAAGCCAGCTAATTTCCCATGAGTGAGTGAAGTGACGAGTGGCCAAGTATGGTGACCCATACTCAGAATTTGTGCTCCGTATTTAACCCATCCAAGTGCACACACACAATAGTGAACACACACACACCTGGAGCAGTGGGAAGCCATATTGCTGCAGCGCCCGGGGAGCAGTTGGGGGTTCGGTGCCTTGCTCAAGGGTCTCACCTCAGTCGTGGTATTGAGGGTGGAAGAGAGCGCTGTTTTTTTCACTCCCCCCACCTACAATCCCTGCCGGACCTGAGACTCGAACTCACAACCTTCAGGTTACAAGTCCCGACACTCTAACCATTAGGCCACGACGGACACATGTCAATTTCAAGCATATTAATGACTAAACATTTTTATTTTTTTTGCTGTGCATTTCACGAGCAAAAAAAAAATCTTGCAATGCGACTTCAAAGCCATTTGGTTTACAAGCCATAACCACAAGACAAAGAAGCTGTTCTTCTCAGTGCCCCTGCTAACCAACGATAATCGGTGATGTCATGGGATTAAATTCCTTTGAGTTTCCGCCCTGGCTGCCATAAGATTTCTGTTATCACCGCAGAGCAGGTTCTGGAGTTATATAACTCCTACAACCAAACAATCGCTCCTAAACTTAAAAAAAAAAAAAAAAAAAAAAAAAAAAAAAAAATATTGTCCTAAAATCTGGCAAGAACTCAAAGCTAGCCTAAGATTATCTTCAAGGACTAATTGAGCTGCAAAACAGCAGTGTGAGCTTCATTTTATAAGAGCTGTTTAAGAGTACAGTGAAACACTTCACCCCAATAAACAAAATAAAATAAATACAAATTATAGTTCATCCAAATACTTCAAATTTCGGCATCATTTACTCACTGCCTTATTGTTCCAAACCCTTATGACTTCCATGGAATTACAAAAAAATATAACTAAAATAGTGGCACATCAATACGCTATTTTGTACGCTGAATGATTTATTGACAAAATTGAAATCGCAATATCATTGTTTCCTTTTCTCATTTTATTGTAGTATTAATAACAATAAAAATACCTTTTTTAGCTTTACATTTACATTTAGTCATATAGCAGACACTTTTATCCACAGCGACTTACAAATGAGGACAATAGAAGCAATCAAACCAACAAAAGGCAATAATATGTAAGCGCTGTGACAAGTCTCGGTTAGCCTACTGCAGTTCACGTAGCAAGGTTTTTTTTTTCATAATAAATAAAAAGAAAACAAGAAGATAGAATAGAAAAAGAATAGAGCATGCTAGTGTTATTTATTATTTTTATTTTCTATGCACATGTTCTCTGCGAATCAAAACTAACCCAGTCATTCTAGCATGGATTACATTTTTTTAGAATTTGAAATTAAAATTTTTTTTAAACATAATCCCATATACATAAATATTGCAATATTTATACAATATACAATATTTTTTTCCCAATATTGTATAGCCCCTATCACAGAGCTTCGGCAAAGGGTCACAAGTGAAAAATAATTTTATTTATTTATTTCTCTCACATAAACCTGGTTCAATGGTTCCAAAAGGACTGAGATATAGTGCAAGGACTATTTTTATGTTTTTTTTTAACCTTGACAGCCTTGATGTTTACGATCAATCTTCAATTCTTCAACATTTCTCCTTTTGTGCTCCACTAACAAAA
Source organism: Sinocyclocheilus grahami (assembly GCF_001515645.1). Lineage (NCBI taxonomy): Eukaryota > Metazoa > Chordata > Actinopteri > Cypriniformes > Cyprinidae > Sinocyclocheilus > Sinocyclocheilus grahami. The sequence continues at coordinate 518,718 of NW_015505594.1, forward strand.
GAAATATGTATGCATGCATTTATTTATTTATGGGTAAATACGTGTAAGTGAGGTGAATAAAAACTGTGAAAAAATCCTGACCTTGAACATGTTAACATTATCAGTGTAGCACATGGATACATGATCAAATTTTTTTTTTAAACATAATCCCATATACATAAATATTGCAATATTTATACAATATACAATATTTTTTCCCCAATATTGTATAGCCCCTATCACAGAGCTTCGGCAAAGGGTCACAAGTGAAAAATAATTTTATTTATTTATTTCTCTCACATAAACCTGGTTCAATGGTTCCAAAAGGACTGAGATATAGTGCAAGGACTATTTTTATGTTTTTTTTTAACCTTGACAGCCTTGATGTTTACGATCAATCTTCAATTCTTCAACATTTCTCCTTTTGTGCTCCACTAACAAAAGAAATATGTATGCATGCATTTATTTATTTATGGGTAAATACGTGTAAGTGAGGTGAATAAAAACTGTGAAAAAATCCTGACCTTGAACATGTTAACATTATCAGTGTAGCACATGGATACATGATCAAATTAACATAGCCTCGTAAAAGCAATGCTAGTAAGTCAGTAGCTTGACATTGCGCTGACCCTTTCCTTAAACAACATAATCTGCATCAGGTGATTGCTTTTGATTCAGTCTCATCTTAACCCTCTGAATCGCCCTCCCACCTGACCCTGAAAACGGTGGGCAAATTTTCATTAGTTCAAAGTCCTTGGTTTCATCTGACAGCATCGATTCATGTGACATTTTTGCCAATATTATATTGGTGATTCAGAAAGAAATACAAAATGTCCCTGTTTGAAATACTCAAGCAAACCAAAAGACTATTCCCATTTCTCACAACAGCATTCAACCTCATTGAGCATATGTTGCTAGCAATGGAACTGTGTTTAGCAGTACTGGCCAGCACCCAAACTACAAAACCGAGTAATTGAGTTTAAATGGTCCAGACTGATCAGCATTGTGATCAGAACTGTTCATTCCTTTAAAACTATTTCCTCAGATCCACCAGACAAACCTCCGTGTTACCATCAATCGTGCATGAATGTAAAGAAGCTTTGAACCATTAAGCCACTGGTTTAATGTGCAGGGCTCTGATTCACTCTCTCTTGGCCCCTAGTGCTGTGAAACAAACCGAATCTGAGAGGCTATGTGGTTCAGCTTCACTGCACAACAATCCATCACAGACCTACCAGTTTGAGAATGGACTGACTGCTAACACATGGGTGCTGAAAAACAAGGCCAAAGCCACATCCATTTACTCAAAGGTCCAGTTACATGACACAGTTTCATTTACTATATTGTCTGACTTCAATCAAATCCAATTCAGAAGAATACCTGGGCCTACAAAATGTCTCAATGAGTCTATATGTATGATTTGTGTGCAGTGACATCACAAAACGTTAATCAAATTATACCATACTTTCCTATTAAATGTTTTATATGCCCATATGAAATAACTACAACATGTAATAATTACAACATGTAAAGGTAAACAGTAGTAAAAGTTATTGTTACCATGAAAATTAGCAACTTGTCTTCAGCCACTACTATCTAGATAGATAGATAGAATCAAAATGTGTTTTGTGGTAGCCTAATGTTTGTAAGTGTATCTCACTGGCTCTGTTTCCTGCTGCAGTGACCTCTTTCACCGTGCAGATGAATCATACAAAGGTCATTATCATATTGCTAATATATCATGGCAGAGGCACAGTGCTTGAAGCAGCACACCTCCATAATTCAACTACTCTCCTATTAATAAAGTACTAAACCTCCATCCCAAAAAATGCTGGTGTGATAAAACTCTCCTGTGGAGTACTACTAGGCTAAACCATCACTGCTACTAATGAGTGTATTTGGTACCGGTCAACTGCATTTCACAAGGCATTGCATACGCAAAGTTGCAGCAGCGCATTTATTCTGGACTTGCTGAGCTGTGGTGCCTATATGGGCAATACAAGTTCAAATCTGGTCTGCAAAAAGTCCCAATGATGTTTCCCCTTTTTCTCCCCAATAATTTCTGGTTACTCTCGACTTGCTTTCAAATGAATGACAAAATAAAAGATCAGAAACATTTTAATTTACATTATATTTACTGTTCAATGAAACCTACTTCAAACTAATTTGGTTATTATAATTTATATTTTCACCAGACTAAGCGTTATCATGGAGTATGGACTTGTATTTTGCCCAGAAGCGACAGTATAAAGCAAAAAATCTTGATGAATTTTTTTTCTTACAAACACGTAGCTTTTCACATCACAAAACGTTAATTGATGGACTGGACTCACGTGGATTACTTGTGGATTATTGTGATGTTTTTATCAGCTGTTTGGACTCATTCTGACGGCACCCATTCACTGCAGAGGATCTGGTGAGCAAGTGATGTAGAGCTTTTTTTTTTTTTTATAAAATCTGTTCTGTTTCCATAATTGCTCATTTTAGTTGCTATGTATACAGAAAAAAATTGCATACTATGCAAAGTAAACACAGCATAATAATAAAACAATATTGAGAGTATGCTACTCCCAATAAAACCCTATTCTACACACTATAAAAGCAGAAGGATTGGTAATAATACATAAGAGATGTAAATCTGGCTGCAAGACCTCTTATTTTCTGTCTGTCTGTCTGTCTTTTGGTCTACCTCAGATCTCTCATAACCCTGAGGGAGCCTTTATTTATAAGGAGGCAGTAGCAACTTCAATGGCTTTTAATAATTAATGATTTTGCGACCTAAAGTTACCACTTATATTACTGCGGCTTTTCAACACTCACTTTAACAGGGCACAAGTGCTTGGACAGAGTTCTGTAACTATCATTCATGTTGAAAAAACATGAGGTAGAAAGCAAGGAGGACGCTAGCGCTTGTTTGAGCCGCAGATCCCCAAAGCTGTTGTCTTTGTAGCCACTTGCAGAGGTTGTGAACTTCCTATAAGAGAAACTTCACAGTGTGCAGCTGCTCTACATTCCCTACATCCCTTTGTAGCAGATCAGATGCAGAATGAGAGAGAGAGAGAGAGAGAGAGAGAGAGAGAGAGAGAGAGAGAGAGAGAGAGAGAGAGAGAGAGAGAACACAGACACTGGCCCCACAAAAACATAGTACGACCAGTATTTGTGCCAACATGAAAACCTCAGAGACAAAGCTGGAGGGGACTGAAAATTATTGCCTTGTAAAACCCACTCTGCTGTGATGTGGTGGAGATACAGGGTGGATTAAGAGGAAACAGCGCACAATTAGTGAGAAGAGAGGGATTTGGGGAAAACTTCTCTCCAACTGTGCCCAAAACTAAAGGGAGCCACTCATGTATTTATTTTTTCAAATATTTTGATGTCAAGAACTCCCATATACACTGAGAACAATTTGTAGTAGTAGTAAATTTTCACAAATAATTATAAAGGAACAGCAGATAACACATTAAATTAAAGATGACATTTTGAAGTAGAAAGACTGAAATAGTATTTTCCTATAAAATATAAAAAAATTTTTTTACTGTGCATGGTGATTCCACTTTTGATGGAGCTCCTTCCCAAAATAAGCTGATATTCATTTGCATTTACAAAAACCTATTTATACTAAATGAGAATATTATATTATATTATGAAGACAAAATGGTGTTTCTTAAATTAAGTAATTTCATATTGTTACTGTACAAACACTAAAAGAAATCATTAAAACAGTATGTGTAAAATAGAATAAAATAGCTGTGATTAAGCAGAATGAAACCATTTAAAGCAGAATAAAATATAAAAATTCTGTGATTTGTTTTTAATTGACTATATTTGTTTTAGATAAACGGTTATATGATATAAAATATGATAAATAAATACACTATAGTTCAAAAGTTTGGGGTATTTTTTTATGTAATACTATTTACTAAGGAAAAATTAAATTGAACATAAGTGACAGTATAATTTCTTACAAAATAAATTCTCTTACAATAAAAATAATTTCTTACAAAAGATTTCTTTTTCAAATAAATGCTGTTCTTTTGATCAAAGCATCCAGCAAAAAGAATCATGTTTTCATAAAAATATTAAGCAGCACAACTGATTTTAACATTGATAATAATAAGAAATTGACTGTGGACTGGAATAATGGCTCCAAAATCTACCTTTGCCATAACAGGAATAAAGAACATTTTAAAGGGGTCATTAGATGTGATTTCAATTGTTCCTTTCTCTTTGGAGTGTTACAAGCTCTTGGTGCATAAAGAAGATCTGTAAAGTTGCAAAGGCTAAAGTCTCAAATCCAAAGAGATATTCTTTATAAAAGTTTAGAGTCAACCACGCCTACCTAAAATGGCTCGTTCAAACACGCCCCCACATGTCTACGTCACGATGTGGGAAGATTTGAATAATGACACCCAAATGTTCACGCAAAGAAAGAAGGCGTAACTTTTATTCTGGCTATGGCCGCTGCCACCATGTTGTGGAGACGCTGTGTGTTTCGTTATGAAAGCGAAACTACTTTGTTTGGCCTTCCAAAAGAGGGCACAACTAGAAATCAGTGGTTAAGTTGTATTTACAACACTGTTCCAGAACACTTCAACCCAAATATTCAGATCATGTGTGCAGTGCATTTTATGGAGGATGAGGACTGTTTCCTGGGAGAGTAGCCTACAATGCCAGTCTGTTTCTATTAAGTGGGGCAGTTCCAACTTTGCAAGCACAGTCCGGCGCTTCTGACTCACAGCCTGTAAGTACGTTTTTTATATTTAAAGAATTTGTCACTGATGATTCAAATGTGAGTTTTGAGCAGTGTAGACTAGCGCTTGTTTTTTGTCGTTTCTCTGATCACAAATGCAGACATGGTTTTATGTTTACGAAATGCAGTTTTGTACAAATTGACGCGTTTCAGAAAGGCGGGGCATAGAGGAGAAATAATAATGTACATTATGTGGAAAATAATGTGTTTTTTAAACCTTAAACCGCATAAACACATTGCATTACACCAAATACACAAAATAATGTTCTTTTTAACAACGTCATATGACCCCTTTAAAATATATTAAAATAGAAAACAGTTATTTTAAATTGTAATATTATTTATTACTGTATTATTTATATAATATACCGAATTTTTTTTATAAATGTAGCCTTAGTGAGCATAAGAGACTTTTTTCAAAAATTCAAACTAGGGCTGTCAGCGTTGCGATTAATTTTACAATCCTTAACGTTAAAATAATTTAACGCAATTAACAAAAAATTACTGAAGCACAATTTCTATTCTAACCCTTTAACCCAATTTTGCTTCTCTGCTTGCGATCAGATCATTTTAAGCTGCTAAACTCCGGGAAAGTTTTCAGTCCAATGATCCAGTAAGCGAATGCATTCAAACAATCCGTCCAAAACAGCGCTAATATAAAGGAAACCAGGCTGATTGCATCAGACATTGCAGAGAGAACAGAGATTCGTGCTGCGTTTTCAGTCAATTATCATTCCAGTGTGTTTCGCTTTTTATCACTCCGCTGTGGCGACCCCTGATAAAAAGGGAGCAAGCCGAAGGAAGAGAGAGAGAGAGAGAGAGAGAGAGAGAGAGAGAGAGAGTTTTTCGCTTTTAAACACGAGATCTGTCATATTTTGTGATTGTCTCTGAAGAGCGCAAGCCCTCATGCGTCACACGCGCTTGTGTGAATTACAGACTGAATGGATTGTCAACATATCCCACCGCTGTATGGCCAGATGAGATGCAATTTAAACACGAGCTCTGTCATATTCTGTGATTGTCTCTGAAGAGCGCAAGCCCTCATGCGTCACACGCGCTTGTGTGAATTACAGACTGAATGGATTGTCAACATATCCCACCGCTGTATGGCCAGATGAGATGCAAACTACGTTTTCTCGACTGGATAACCAATCTCGCTAGTAAAGCTTTGATGGATGAAGACTGCAATCAAGGTAAAGACGATTGCGGTGGCGTACAGGAGTCGCACAGTAAGCACGTGTGAGTTCGTTATAATAATGCGTGTATGAGTGCTCTTGACGCACTGATCGCACATTGTATTTATGCACAGGCACACACATTTCCGTACATTCACTTTGTTTCCACACACATTCGCGATAATGTTTTGATTTGTCATGTGTATGCTGCTGTGTTTAGTTATTCTGAATGGATCCGTGTACTGTAGTAGATATATGCAGTCATGCGGTTGGTTTAGTTTTTATTTTTTGGCATGTCCATGTGGTCCTGTTCGGTATCGCAACTTGGCTTCTCTAAAATGTAAAAAAGCTCTCTGCTGTTGCACTGTACACATACTATAAAATTCTGACTTTTTTTCTTTCATATGTGCTTATATGGGCTTCTTATATCATTTGGTTCTTTGGTGTCCTTTCTGAGTTTCTAAGTGTCCTTTTTTTGGAAAGACATCTAAATTTATGTTGAAAAAAGCTTGCAGAAAATACAGATTTTTGAGAATCACCCTTCAATCTTTTGGTTTACTTTGCTGGATATAGCAAATGATGACAAAATAAACATTTGAAACAAGATAAATGGTCTATGCTTAATTTCATGAAGTGTGCGATTAATCGTGATTAATCACAGAAAAAGGGTGATTAATTAGATTAAAAATTAGAATCTATTGACAGCCCTAATTCAAACTTTACCCCAAACTTTTAAACAGTATTGTAAATAAATACATTGTAAAATGTATGAATAAATTAATAAATACGTTAATAATATTCCTAATGAATTCCTACAAAAAGGCTATGTGACACTACACTACTGTCACGATACCGCTACTGTGAGGAGCGAGGAACGAGGATACGTGGAGTAAACTTCAAATGAACAGACTTTAATAAACATCCAAGGTGTAGCACACATGTAGCGGGGAAAGACGAACATTCAATACCAGACAACCAAACTCAGAACAGGACTCACTATAAATACTTGTGGCTTGACGAGGGGATGACGAGACACACCTGTAACTAATCAACATGACGGAAAACTGGGTCATGGAGCATGTGGAGAGGGGAAAACACAGGGGCGTGACAACTACATGAAAATATTTAGTTTAACGAGGAAGTCACTTAATGCAGTTCAAGAGCAAATGAAAACTCGCTATGATCGTGAAGCTGTGTAGCGTTCTTTTCAGATTGGGGATCGTGTTTTTGTTTTATTGCCAATACCCGGCTCCCCGTTGAAAGCTACATTTGTTGGCTGTTACATCTCAGGTCTGTTGAAGTACAGGTGCATCTCAATAAATTAGAATGTCATGGACCTGATTGATCTGCTCCGGATTGGTCTCGTCCTAGTTCCAGTGAAAAGGACCTCCCCAAACACACTAAGGGCTTGTTTACGCCTGGTCACTTCATGCGTTTTTCTGATCGGATAGCCATCCGATCATGAAAAGACCAGGTGTAAATGCCCTCCGAAACTCATTTGAGACGGATATAAATCCGATCGCTCAAACCACTTCAGGAGGTGGTCTGGGACGCATTCCAGATGAAACTGGACAAGTGTAAATGCATCTGGTTGTTGAAACCACATATGCAAATTTTACTCCTCCCAAAACGTTAAAATAATAAACATGTGAGAGTGTGTTATAGGCTATATGACATTATAGTCAGATATGACAGTGCTAATGCAACACGCATTACCGCAGACGAGTAGCTGATCATCTCTTCAACAAGCCGACGTGCAAACTGCCGCTAATGAAATTGAAAGTAAGACGCAAACGCTCAACACACAATCATCTTCATTAAAAGTAGTGTGACTAACCTATCTTTCCAGTTCTGATGCCGCGTGCTCTCCTATTGCGGGCTTTGATCTTGAACACATTTATGTGGCCAAGTGTAAATGGAAATGTTTAAACAAATCAGATAGATATCCGATCAGCAAAAACGCATGAAATGACCAGGTGTAAACAGCCCCTAAGAGGCCGAATGCGTGCTATTTGTTTTGCTCTGTCTTGATTTCCTCTGTGGTTGTGTGTGCTTTGAAAAACTTGCTCTTGTTTTAGTTGATTTTCAATTGTTATTTGTAAATATTTAGTTTAAGGGAAGTAGGGAGTGTGACGCCATTTCTTTTATATTGTTCGTTCTATGTTTTGAGTAAAGAGAGTTAGGGGAGTTGTGTTGTATTTCTTTTTTTATGTTTTATTTTGGCTAGAGAATTTAAAGGGTATACTAAAATTAGTTATTTTTGTTTGTTATTTTGGCCTTGTCCACTCCTGAATTTGTCCCCTTTGTTACTCGTTTTCATTATAAGTTTGTTAATAAATCTATTCTTTATGTGATACTATCTTGGGAGTGAGCGCACGTTTCATTTATGCTATGACTGGCCATAGACGGTCGTAACAAAAATGAAAATATGAATCTACTTTTTAAAGGCAGATTTTTGACTGCCTTTAAAAAGCAATCAAAAGGAGGCATGGATGACAGATTCAGACATGCCTTGATACCTTCTTTTTTCAGATATTCGTAAGAGCAGCATTTTTTTCCCAGGCCAGCAACACAGCCACACGTTTTTGTTTCCCAGTATCTGCAAGCAACCAATGTGTGGCCAGCCCTGCCTACTTAACCTTGGCAAAGCCACAGGCCGAGTACAGAACAGCATGTCAGCAGAAAGCACCCGTCTTACTCTGCACTGTTAGCGTGAGTATCAGAGTGCTGGAACAGAGCCTGGCAACAGCTGTGTGACACGCGCGCACGCACACACACACACGCTCGCACACCCGGAGTGGATAGGCTTCAGTGGAGCAGCCTATTACAGGCACCAAATCAATGAGCAGACATACAGAGCGAGAAAGAAAGCAGGAAGGGGAGTGTAAAGTCTGAGGTGAAAACGAGAGAGGGTAAATGCTCTGGGGACCAGGCCGAAAAACCTCCCCGCGGCTATACTCGCTCACACACATATCCTTGTCTAGAAGGAACAATGCATTGTACAGGGCAGCTCAGTGGAAAACAGAGGCATGCTGATGTCATGCTGATGAATGCAACTTGCAAAGTCTGGAAGCAGTGACATATTTTGGCTTGTGGTAAGGTGAATAAAGAAAACTGCAAGAGGTGACATTTCACTCTGCTCTGATGATGGTCTGAGTCACTGAAATTGAAACGATTTGTCAAATAGACACCACTTCATAAGTTTTATTGTATAAAAAAAGTGTTATATATTAAGTTATCCATGATAAATTGTGCTTTCGAAAAGATTAAAGACTAATATGAAGTTTACTTTAGTTTTTTAAAGCGTGAAGGGTGTTTTCTCAGAAGTATTTCAGTCATTACATCACATACAGTAGTTATATACTGCAAAACGTATACAGAGAAGTGAAAGCTTGAAATATTTATAATTTTCCAATAATTCTGAATTTATACCCAGCAGCGCTGGCAAATTAAAAATGCCATATGTATGCATACACATATATTTAATTTATTAATACTTTAATACATAAAGTTTATATGGTAATACCTGAAAAATAACAGCACTTTGTAAGTGTTTTGGACGAGTGAAAATATGTAACATAAATAAATAAACAATTTAACTAAGTAACTAAATTAAATACAAAAAGATAAATAAAAAAGAATATTAATAATTGATAATATTCATTAAAATGCTAAATAATAAATACTGTTCATAAAAAATATGGATGCTATCTGAACATAGAACATCACTCGTATATCAATTACATTTTTAACAGTGTTTTGGAAGAGAGAGGGGGAAGTAAAATATACTAAAATATCTTTTAATAATAATTTTCATAATAAATAACTACATGAAAACTATATGATGCTACTTTAAAATAGCATTCATAAAAATTATTTTGAATGAGCAGATTTAAATAATAAATAAATAATAAATACTGTATGCTGCTACCTGAAAATAAAACTACATTTGAGAATTAATAGATTTTTAATTTAATTCAATTTTCAGTGAGGTAACACACACATACATGTAGACTAACACAAACAAACAGACACACACTCATTCACACACACTCTCTCTCTCTCTCTCTCTCTCTATCTCTCTCTCTCACACACTCACACACTCACACACACACACACACACACAACGATGCAAGGATAACATCCTCCACTGCAGCTCAAACTGTCATTTTGTCCTAGAAAGTTACAACATATTGTCTGTGGTTTGAAACTGATGAGAGCGTTTGACAACATTAAAACTGAAATAACACTGATATCTGACTCAACTGCCAGCATCCATTTATCAGTCTCAACATCAAAGTCTGACTGAGGGGGACTTAAAAATGTCCAGATAAGGGAGAGATATGAGCGATATGCCTGTTCACTCTACTGAGTTCGGTTTGAAGCTTTGATATCGAAGAAGCGAACTTTACTGTAAGTGAAATTCCCATAGTCTCCACTTCCTTGTTGCTTAAAACTAAAAGAGAGGTTTCTGTGAAATATACTGCAGATCAATATTTTTCATGAGACCTCCAAAACAACTTTTTTCAAACTTTTGAGCGTTAGTATATATATTACAATATTTCGTTTTTTTTTTTTTTTCATAAATTCATTTGCAATAATTTCTTTATTCCATTATGTCTGTAAATTTTTATTTAATTTTAGAAATATTCCTTACTTTGTCCCCCACAATATTTACTCTAAAATAAAATTCACACACAAAGAAATTTAAAAACGGAAATTCCTTATAATTTATTAACAAAGCCGGAACTGTTTGGGACGCAAGTTTGGAACTGAACGCTTCTGTTAAATCAGCCAAGCGGAGTTGCTTATCATGTGATGATATGATGTGAATAATCTCAAAATGACCAAAGACTGGCCGATATACTGGTCCATTAAAACACAACAAAATCCTTATACTGCCAAATTATACATCTGGTTCATTCACACCAACACAGGAAGGAACTTTAAATTTAGATTCATATCGGACTTGCTTTTCCAATTCAACAATCTTATCAAGTTTTCCATGTTAATAAGACAGATCCGGAGGAAGAACACTGAGCCAAGAGACTGTCAACACAGGGCCTTTGGGTTTCATACAGGCTAAAGGCTAAGACAACAAGGCTTTCCCCAGTCTATAAAACTGCCTGGTTTGCTAGCCTAACAGAAAATACACAGCGATCTTTCCTGATTATAATCATTCACCCTCAATCCCTTACAGCACTTCACCATAAAACTAATAAGTATCATCCGTCTGCAGCCAGATAATTTGCAAATTACTGACAACTGTTGTGTGTTATCATGTTTAATGTTGTTGCACTAGTCCAATGTTCTTCAAGGAGCACTCCTTAGGGAGAGCCTCTTGCTTTGATAAGCAGTCTGAGCTTCTTTTGCAACAATTTCCTCTCCAGCGCTCAATTCAAACTTCACTGGCTGATGAAATCTGGGATCAACAGCAAACCCCGAACAAGACCGTTTCAGTGGCTCACAAAACGCTACGAGTGTTGAGGAGGACTTGTTGGATGTATGAAAGAGTCCCTGAGGATTTCGTTGCTCCATCTAATCTAATGCCACCCCAAGCTGGAAGGAAGCGTTGAGGTACATTGATTCGCAAGCTACAACACTGCAGCACTGAGCGAGGACCTAATTAAGTCGCTTAATAACCTACTGTTGAAACAGCCATAAATGTTCATCCGAATGGATACTGCAGCAGTCATCTTTTCGTTCTACTTGAGTTGCAATACAACGGTGCCCACAAATGTTACTGCTTCACAGGTGCTCTGAAGACCTGTCCTTTAAAAGAATCCATCACAATGATGTAGAGACCCACGGCTCAAAACTGATGGAAAAAAATGTTCACGATGTCTCATCGAAGTGCCAAGTAGACAGACAGTACAAACATATGTCTTATTTTTGCCACTTGAGCAATAACTCGGCAATCTCAAGATGATGAAAAGGTCTCTCAAAGTTTAGGGTTTGATTTTTTTACTGTACAGTATGCGTGATATTTATGGCCATCACTTTGCTTTAAAAAGTGGTTCACAGACGGCCTGTTTGTGACATCACGAAATGCAAAAAACTTAGCCTATGAATAATAATTAGATGTTAATTAAAATAATTAGAATAATTATTCCTTCTGACAAACGAAATGCTCAAATGAAACTGTGTCACATTTCATTTGATATCTTCATCCGCCACTGTCTTGTGATTTCAGCAAATGAATAAATAAATAAATAAATAACTACACGATGACTCTAAGAAATAAATAATTAAATAAATAATTTGCTGTTCTAGTGGTCACAGTTTTGCTTTGAATATGAAGTGGTTTTGGATTTAATCTATCCTATTAAAACTTTTATTTTTAATAGGACAAGTTAATTACATTTTAATAAAATAAATGAAATTGCCACTAACTATAGTACACACTATCAACATGAATACCTTTTCTAAATTATTCATCACATGCTATTTTATAAAGTAGCGTAGACAAAACTGGCCATGCCATATGGGGAATAAGTGACTAAATGCCTAAGGCGATATTTCACTTTTTATAGATAAACTCACCATTAAAAGGCTTTGAATCAAATTGTACAAACAAAAAAAAGTTAAGTTAAAGGTATGACCCTGATTACACAATGCCCTTGAACATAAACTAAAAAGCTTAAAAATAGTCCATATAATCCAAAAATCAGCCATAGAAAAAGTAAAAAAAATAAAATAATTATTTTCACTGTCAGAGTTTTCTATAAATCCCCAATGAGAGAAACCAATTACAAATCTGTGATGGGGACAATGAGGATGTCCATCCAAGAAGATAATGTGCATCTGACACAGGACGCAGAAAATGCCAATAAACATGCATGACTCAGTCATGGAAATGACATGACATCTACTAAATTATGTGCATCGTATAGTTTGACATGACAATGAGAAATGCGAGAGCATCATGATGACAGCAGATGAGCAAACTCATAACTCTCATAACCTACCCGACATTTGAGACACGCAAGCCTTCACTTTCATTCCTGAGGGAGACAAAAAAGAGAGACAGAGTTAGAGGTTGAAATTTTGGAAAAAGGCAATGAAAAAACCCTGACATTAAACTTCCAACAACAAAACAACCCTCCCTGTGCTGACAAAAAAAAGCTTTCTTGTTGTTTTGAACCATATGGGCTACACTCTAAATTCATCTACAGTATGAATCCTTAACTCTGCCTAAGTGATGCCAGCAATAACATTCAACGTGACCTGTGGAGTCCGATTTATGAACAAATGACTCTTATGAACTCAATCTTTTAAGTGAATTCAAAACTCACAGCACAACCAGTATAGTGCGATTCTTGAACAAGTGACAAGAATCTTTAATGAATCCTTTTAATGAATCAATCAAAATCACTCAAAAAATTAGCACTTATCATTTGAATCAGTCTGACGAATCCCTTACAGAATATTTTACATGTCTTAATAAGAGTTTACAGTTTGAATATTATATCTTTTCAATTGAACTGCATATTTCAGGCATTTATATTATATTTTGCAGCATTCCAAATGGGTGCTTCCCTATATAATTAGAGCAGTGACTGAAACAATCTCTTTCACATAAGAAAAATGGACATTATAACGAATATATACACTGAAAAAAATGAAGTTATAAATATAACAGATTATTGGAGTATGTTTTACAAGAAAATCGCATTTGAGTTCTTCTACTTTAAAATTTTGTTTGACTAGATGTGTTACTTGCAGTTCCTATGTAATTATATGTAAAGTTTACTAGCAATTTCTGAGTGAATGGGTAAATCCTACACCACTATTTTTTTTCCAGGTTACTCAAATGAATCATTTTCTGGCTCTACTTTTTCTTTCTAAATAAGGTCAAACTTACCTTATTTTGTATGTATGATTCTGTGTATGAAATAATTTTTTTAATTGTATATAGCATAAAACATGATTGACAGATCAGCTGTAAACAACCCAATGACAGACATAGATCATCACATTTATATAATTAAATTCTGCCTTTTTTAGGAAGTAAAGAAGTATTCCCCATGCCGTAAACACCCAGTGGCGATCAGATTCAATAGCAGCAGGCTTTCTCTATGTGATGGAGAGCTCTAATATTCACATTTGTGACTGGCAGATTACCTCAGGCATCCCCTAGCCCAAGCCTTTGTTTAATAATTCACAAGTTTACCTTAGAGAAAAAGGCTTTGTTAGAAATGCTATGGTCCTCATTGGACTAACGGTGCCGACAGCCTTGCTCTCAGACAGATGTCAGAAAGCTTTGGACAGAAAACTGGTTCTGATCCCATTACGCAACAAAACGGTCACACACATAATGAAAACAGTATCAAGAGTTGTTGAGGTGACCACTGTGTTAAGAGCGAATGGTATTGACATGTCTCTGAAAATGTCTAAAAGCTGTGTAGTTGTCCCTAATAATAATTGTAAAGAATTCTGAATGCACTTTTTTTTTTATTGGTGGTCATTCCTTTTACCTCAACAACTGCCTTGTAGCTATTCCCGACTAGGTAAATGGCAGATTTCAAAACTCAATTTGTCGCATTCTATGCAAGCTGCTAGCAGACTCATACATCAATGAATGTGGCGAACCGCTGACATGGCAGTTAGTGCTTTAGCTCACCTGTCTGGACTGTAAGGATAAACTACAGATTGCCAGTAATACTTGGTCATAAAATAAACAAAACACTTTGCACTAATTTATAGTACTTTCCCAGATTTCTTTGTTTTGTTTCTGCTCATTTTTGGCACCGCTAAATGCAAGTTCATGTTAAAACTCACCACTTGGTAAAATAATTGACTAATTAAGCAGTCACATGTTGTTATAACACATAACACACATCGTTATCTAAAAATTGTGTATATATTCCTTATTTATAAGTACAGTAAAACAGCCTAACAGGGTCATAGGTGGTTCATTATAATGGTTTAGCAAGTGTTAACTTCTGAAATAGTGCAGTGATAGTTGATAAAATGCAGTAAAAGTTAACAAAGCCCTATTTGGATGGGATTTATTTCTTGGAACTAAATCTAAAACAATTTAGTTACCTTAAATCCACATTTGAATCCAGTCCTGAGCGAATATGTTGGTAATTTATCTTCCCTTTCAAGTAATAATTGCAGGTGAAATGAAGCTAACATTATACCTACTTGTTTAAGTAAACTTTCGGTTCTGGTATATTGTTTTGATCCAATTTTTGTTTACATCTTCACAAATGTATGCAATTTAAAGTGTGTTTATAAAGCTATTAGTGGTTCCTCTTTGCATGTACAGACAGGAGTACAGGATGACAAAAGTTAAACGCGAAATTCTCAAGCAAGTTCTTAAGTTTTTTTTGTTTTGTTTTTTAAATCAGCGATTTATCATCCTCAAGTTATGACTCTGAGAATGTGGACAACTTTGACTAAAATTCACCTCCCTCATTATATCTTTGCCCTCTCTCTCCTGTGGAGGCTTTTGTCTTTGTCCTACCAGTTCCTGTAATTCATAACCTCTTGTTACACTGACATACTGGATAGCACTGATGAACTATCACATCTTAGCTTTAAAACCTAAAGGTACTGGATAAATAGTATAAACTAACCCTACCCCTACAACGTGTGTTACAACGTTCACTATCTATTGGATTTAATTCAGTATGTCATCGTGCTACATGCTGCAGTGAAAACACCTTGCAATTTGGACTGAGCCAAGCCAGCAGTTTCTGCCTGTTTCCAGCCTTTACACTAAGCTAACCAGCTTCTGGCTGTAGCTTTATGTTTACTGTTTCGACTTGAGAGATTTTCTAATAAATCTTGGAAGGAATAAACACATTTCCCAAAATGTCAAACTTCGTTAAATGCCAGTTGGCACACTTTTGTTTTTAAAGGTAGTAGTTATGTGTATCCTTTTAAAGGAACACTACACTATTTTTGAAAATTCATTTTCCAACTCCCCTAGAGTTAAAAAGTTGAGTTTTACCGTTTTTGAATCCATTCAGCCGATCTCCGGGGCTGGCGGTAGATTTAAATAGGAAAAATATAGAAACTCTTTGGTCATTTTTGAGCGAGATGCTAATGGTCTAATCAGATTCAATGATCTATGCTAAGCTGCAGCTAAAAGTGCTACTGCCAGACCCAGAGATCGGTTGAATGGATTCGAAAACGGTAAAACTCAACTGTTTAACTCTAGGGGAGTTGGAAAATAGGCATATTTAAAAAAATAGTGGAATGTTCCTTTAAAACATAAAAATTGGTGGATTTCATGGCATTTTGTAGGAAAATGTGCTTGTGTGATTACAGGTGCTAACATCCGATAATTGTTACTTATTTTTATGTCGGTCTCATCTTTGTCCCAAGCTTATCATAGTTAGCTGGATCCAGTCCGTAACCAGACCAGCACCCTGAGATGACCACAATGCAGCCCTGAATGTCAGCGAAGACCACAACAACTGAACATTCCCGACTTGATAGCCATCGGCACAGACCACAAGAACCAGACAAGTCCTCTGCACAGACCCCTACAGCCAGCAATGAACGTGTCAAGCCAGGAGTTGCCAGGACCACAATGGAGTTTTATCATGCTTACAGTCACTGCTAAGCCAGTCGTCCACTACTGGCTAAACGACAGCCCTGCTGGATAGAGTACAACTTCTCCCATCAAATGCTGGCATGACGTATCCGAATCTTCAAGCAGGAGCTGGATGAAATATTCTGAATTACATCAGTCCACAATCTGACTAGTGATGCAGCCTGAAATGGTAATCATACCATCTGTGTTCATTTGGCCAGAGAAGAGCGGAGTCGACTGCTATCTTATTGATCTCACATCACTGTACTTATGATTACTTGAATTTGTTTGTGGTATGACAAGCTATTAGAAGGGGAAAAAAATAAGAATAAAGCATAAGAGTGACCACACACATTTTCCCAGTGGCCTTGGTTCCAAGTATTAAATGAAAACAAGAAAAGACTATGTAAATATTCTAAAGGAATTTAATGGCAATATGAAATGATTGACTTGCAGTACGATTATATTAATAAAAAAAAAATATATATAATGTTAGTTTGTGGCCAAATTAACACTTTTATTCAGCAAGGATGCATTACATTGATCAAAAGTGACGTTTAAGACATTTATATTGCTACAATAAAATTCCATCTCATCCTGATAAAAATGTATCACATTTTCCACAAAAATATTAAGCAGCAAAACTGTTTTCAACACTGATTATAAGAAATGTTTATTGAGCACCAATTATTTATTAATATTATTAATATTTTAATTTGTAATAATCGTTCACAATATTTTAATTTGTAATAATCTTTCACAACACTTTTTTTTCTGTATCTTTGATGAAGTAAATGCATTTTTTTAATGCAAGAGATTTGTTTCAAAAATATATATTTTTTAAATCCTACCAATCCCATAATTTTGAATAGTAGTGTATTTTGTGATTGTAGGAAGACAGACTTAATTAAAACTAAATACTGTATTGTTTATTGCCATGATATTTCACACCGAATTGGGGTTTCAACAGAAGCATATAACATCGCTTAATCTCAGAGCTCATGGCAGATCAGCTTTGAAAGGTTTAAAGTAAACGTTAAAAATCAATTTCTCTATGGAGAAAATGAATGAGATTTTTACTCTGAAACCCCACTGTTGCACTCTACAGCAACAACAACAAACAAACATCACCCCTATGGATGTTCAAACCAAACTGATGCCACTACACTTCTCTGGAACTACTTGAAAGTCACAATAGGAAACCTGAAACCTTTGGCAGACCGTTTGTTTATTTTTAACAGAAATTAATTTTAAGAGAAGAAAAAAAAAACCAAGAGGAGCTCTTCTTCATCTCTTTACCAACAGCAGAAATTCCATTTAATGATTTCAGTAGACAGCTATGCTGATACAAATTCTGCTATGCCTTTGATTAAAGACTTCAAGTTAGCTCTGGTTAAATAACCACCAGCCAAAACCGGGTCAGACACTTTAAACTAGGAATAAAACAGATGATCTAAGATACTGTAAACATGTAGGATGCTCTTCCTTAATAAATAAAATGTATTCATTCTTCTGTAGTAAATGTAATTTTAAAGGGAAAAGTCAAGCCCAGGCCAGCCAAGATGGGTTGGTTTCTTCATCAGAACAGATTTTGAGAAATTTAGCATTACATCACTTGCTCATCAATGGATCCTCTGCAGTAAATGGGTGCCTTCAGAATGAGAGTTTAAACAACTGATAAAAATAATCCACAAGTAATCCACATGACTCCAGTCCATCAATTAAAATCTTGTGAAGCGAAAAGCTGCATGTTTGTAAGAGATAAATAGTCTCGGGTTACGCATGTAACCATGGTTCCCAGCGAGGGAACAAGACGCTGCATACATAGGCATGCCCGGAAGTATAAAAGGGCACCTGCTGAATACGCCATCCACTTAGCTGTCTGAAGGAGACGTAAACAGGCAGGCCGAGGGCATGACAAGGGGGCGCAGCGTGGAGTTCCCTCGAAGGGGAATGTCTCGGGTTACGCATGTAACCATGGTTCCTCGATAATACATTCTGCATGGCACTCATTCACTGGTGAGTAGAGCTAGGTGGTATGACGGTATATATATCATTACCGCAAAATAAAGTGTCTATCATGAGAGATTTTGCTATATCGTGTATTCTGCGGTATGTAAATATATCTGCGTAACACAGTACTGCTTAAACGTTGTCTTTTGAGTGATAAGGAAACATGCATGAATGAGAAAATATAGAGTGGGACGCACTTGGTAGAGTTATTAAGTGCAATAAGCAGTGAAAAAGAACTCAATGCTGACTGACACACAGCCGAAGCGCACGCACTGAAAGCTCCTCTCTCAACAGCATGCGATCGCAAAAACAGACCTCTTTCTTGTTTTATTGTGCTTGAATGGTCAAATACACACACAGTTATGTCATAATGCCCATCGTGTGGAGTATTCAAGTAAACACAGTCGGTTATATGTTAAATAAATGTAAAACATTTGGGTGAAAATGTGTTTCAGTATGTTGGATCCGTGAAGTCAGTCTTAAAGGGACAGTAGCCTTATTTACCTGCTGCTGTCTGTCATTGTTAATCATGTTTGATTGATACAGTGAAGACTATGCAATGTTTTATACACTTTATTCAATTTCTGTAATATTTAAATATTTAAATATACCTAGCCTACTGTAGCTGAATAAATTAAAAGGTTATTTCATATTTATTTGTTCTGTTGTGCTTGTAATTTGCTTCTTTTTCTTAATTTTTAATAACAAAAATAAAATAAAAATAGCTATATCAAGGGTACATATCGTTATCATGAAATAAAATGTATCATACCGTGAAACAAGATCTTGGTCATATCGCCCACCCCTACTGGTGAGCAAGCAATGCAATGCTAAATTTCTCCAAAATCTGTTCCGATAAAGAAATAAACTCATCCACATCTTGGATGGCCTGAGGGTGGTATGTTTTCAGCACATTTTCATTTTTAGGTGTAGCCTACTATTCCTTTAACACATTGAGAAGAATCAGCTTGATGGGTCTGAAATCCAAATGAACAAAATGAATGTTTTTCTCAACAGATGTGTTTTTAGCTGGTGGTCTTTGTTTTGAATAGTTTGCATCACTTAAAAGTATCAAACTACAGTTTCGTATAATTCAACTTAAAACACGTTGCAGTTCCTGCAGTTTTATTCAGCCAATTTTAACATGCATTTGGTGCTTGGTGAATGTTAATTTTGTACCCTCCCTTGACGGTCACTCTTTGTTACAATCATTGCTCCCACTGTTTTGGCATGTTCTGAACTTTCAGCTCTAAATGTTCAAAGCAAAATTAACAAGCTTCACCTTCAGTGCAAATGAAATGACATCTTGATATTAAAAGCCAGGGAACAGGTCTTATAGTATAAGAATAAACCAGAATATTGAAGATCATCAAAAAAAGACGATCAGTTCTTAACAAGACAGCAGTTAAAAAGAAAGAAAGAAAGAAAAAGTTCAGCGTACTGGGGCTTTTTACAGTGAGGAGAGTTTGGACTCCCTCCACAAAGTGTGAGACAAGCACAAATCTAACATCACAGCTCCAGCACTTCAAAGCCGTGGCAGTGCCTCCCCACAGGAGTGGCCGTGGAACAGATGTCTGAGAAAAATGCTGCACAGCAATCGTTTTGTGGCCTCCAGTGACTTGTGTTTAAAAAAAAAACTAACTCCAGAGTAACAGACCACACGACGAAGGACACAAAGATAGCACAGTCTGAAGGTCTTGTGTGTCGTCAGCAACAAAATCCTCAGTTTACAACACCACCAAGCCACCACCAAGAATTTGAAACCAAACCTAACCTGTATTAAAAGGAAATTCTACCATGCTCTAAAATATAAATTTTTACTTATAAAATCTTAATGATCACGTATTTATATCTATAATTCACTACTGTGTGTCTACTCACTGCTGTGTGTGTGTGTACTTGGATGGGATAAATGCAGAGCACAAATTCCGAGTATGGGACACCATACTTGGCTACACTTTACGTCATGTCAAATCACGTCACATCACGTCACTATTATTATAATCTTAGAGAGGATAAAGATAGTAGTGAGTTGCTACAGACATATAAATACTGTAACTATAAATAGCTACATATAAAAATCTCTTTCTCTGTATTTTACGTTTAATTTTCCACAATGCTGTCAAATGGCGCTTTTCCACCGCATGGTACGGCACAGTACGGTTCACTTTTGGGGGGTTTTCCACTGGGTACAGTACCTGGTACTTTTTTTAGTACCACCTCGGTTGGGGTTCCAAGTGAACCTTAACATTACCAAAACGTGACGTGTAAACTCTGCTGATCACTGATTGGCTGGAGAGAATTGTCACTGAACTTGCGACACAAACACAACAGAACCGCTAGACTTAAATCAGCACAGCTAGCGAAGGATCGAATGCAACTGTTTTGAATGAGCGCACCTTTTTTAACAACCAAAAAATGTCTGTTTCGTGATCTGTTGAGGAAGTACAGATGTATCTCTCGTTGATAGCAGAGGTGCAGATCCAGCGAGAGCTTGATGGGGTGATGCGGAATGAAAAAGTAGGCTTGTTTGAGATGCGCCTCGCCTCGCCTGGAATGTAGAAATGTAATGTGGAATACCACAAACAATAGACTTCAGGAGTCGCGGCAGCAGAGGTGGCGCAACAATAACGACATGTGAATAATCCCGCCCACTCTAAAGCGGTACTGAACTGCAGTGGAAACGCAAACCGAGTCGTACCACGCAGTGGAAAAGCGCCAAAATACACACACTACACACACACACACACATTATATATATATATATATATATATATATAAATAGTGAATATCGATGGGAAACAAAACAACAGCATTCCTGGTCTAGAAAATTTCCTTTGTATGGGAAACTGACAAAATTATTGAAAACAATACAATATTTAATCTGCAATATTTTAACCATCCATCCATCTTTTCTGGCCTAATGAAATCACTGGACCTCACGTATCATGCTATCGGAGAGCGATGTCAGTCCAATGAAACATAACACTGCTGCTCAATCACCACAACACAAGGTTATAATGACCCTAATCGTTATTGCTCTAATGAGGTCCTATCAAAATCAATCATCATTTCTAAGCTTGTTTTCATGGCATGCTTATGAACACAATTAAATCAAAGCACTTAATTTGAATAACAAATCATATCTACCCATATACTCAAACAGGTTATGCTCAGATAGCTTATTGATATTCATTGTGTTATACAGCAACACGTGTGGATAAAATATAAGGGTTGGACATCTCTCCAGGCAAAGGGAATGGTGGTTTGAGAGTATAGCAGACAAACAGAACCATCAATACAACAGCTGTCTGCTCTGGGCTAATGCAAATTCTCCCAGCTTCAGACACTGAAATACATTGATAGCAAAGCCCCATTACACAAAATATTACACTTAATGACTGCTATAACACTATCGTCATGGGCACATCTGAGCACCACAAGATATGATTAAGCGTGGTATTACTTACACCCGTCGTTCGGTCATGCGGTTTTGTTTCAGGAACCAAATTTTATATAGCATCAAGTGGCAACCAACACACCAAATAAAAATTAAAAAAAAAAAATTATTTTTCATTTAGTTTTTTCAAATGAAAAAAGGGTGAAAAAAGAAAACATTTTAGATCAAAAACTAAAAACAACTGATTTAAATTAAATAAATACTAAATACATAAGAACAAATACTATAATAGTATATAAATAATAATAGCCAATAATTTGGCAAATAATTATTTTTATGTTATGGTCAATAAAGAGTAAAAATTATTAATTTATATATACAGTGTATATATATATATATATATATATATATATATATATATACAATTTTGTCTCCTCAGACGTTTGCAGACTGTTATAAAAAGAAGAGGGGATGCCACACAGTGGTAAACATGGCCTTGTCCCAACTTTTTTGAGATGTGTTGATGCCATGAAATTTAAAATCAACTTATTTTTCCCTTAAAATGATACATTTTCTCAGTTTAAACATTTGATATGTCATCTATGTTGTATTCTGAATAAAATATTGACATTTGAAACTTCCACATCATTGCATTCTGTTTTTATTCACAATTTGTACAGTGTCCCAACTTTTTTGGAACTGGGTTTGTACTTAAAAAAATAAAATGTTTAAAAATGTATTTTAAATGAATTGTTTTAAATGATACAAATTAGGGCTGCACGATATATCGTTTCAGCATCGATATCGCAATGTGCGCATCCGCGATAGTCACATCGCAGGATGTGTGATGTTTAGTATAGGCTACTGATTGTTATATTTATACTGATTGTTTTCTTTGTTCACACACAGACACGGTGTGTACACCGGAGGTGACAGCTGTACAGAGATACCGATTTTAAATACATTTAGTAGCAGAGCTACAGCACACGATTTTCAGTGCTGGAAATCCATTTATCCTTTGTTGAAACCGCAGGTCACGGTCGCTTAGCAACGGCAGATACCACGAAAGTGCAAGCTCCCGAGTGCTTTGGAAAGAAAGAGAAAGCGGCACGACTGGTGTTTTCCCACACGTTTTAAGGCATGACATGTGAACGGCCGCAAAGTTTGTCTACACTGGATGCAACAAAGTGACCGTTGCATATCATTTGAACTTTGTGTCAGTACGTCATAAAGAGAACGCGGCATCAGTTTACTGTCGGGGATTTGTCATGCCGCGCCGCATCCAGTGTAGACAGACAGCATCACTGATTATAATGGATTCTATTGTATTTTGTCGCGTCGTGCCGCTCGCGTCCAGTGTAGACACAGTGAGAGCCACACAGATGCACGTGAACACTGAATTCTGTTCACTTCTGTGTCTATTTGTGCCTGAAATACTGTGCTCTGCAAGTATCCTTGCAAACGCAGTTGCTTATGGCTTAGGTGAAGGTAAACAATTGAGAAAGAAAATGCATGTGTAACAGTATATTGGTTCACAGCAGTTTAATGTTCTTGTTGCTTTCTCTGTTCATGAACATTAATCAAACAACAAAACACAAAGAAAAATCACTTTTGTAGCTTTAACACAGATTTGTTAGATTTAATTTATAGTGAAGACTATGCAGTGTTATTTTACATTTTTTTATTCAATTTCTGTATCTGAATACTGCTAGACTTACCTGAAAAATATAAAGCACTGCTTATTTCATTTGTATCTTTGTTCTGTTATTTATCTATGCTTGTAATTTGTTTATTTCCTATGCCGATTTACTCGCCTACAAAATCACTCCAATCATTGATAATTTTTTTCCAAATATAAAGCTATTGAAGTCATCAGATATTTTTTCCATATCGCAGAAAAAAAAAACATCGCAATGTGAGTTTTTTCCAATATCGTGCAGCCCTAATTCAAATGTAGACGTCAAAACAAAGAAAAATATAAAATGTGAATAGAAAATACTTTTTAAATAAATCTATTGCTTTCAATGTTTTTTCCTTGCTAACGTGTTAAAACTGACCCATTTTAAAGAAACATTGTCTTACACTAAAGACAAAGATTTTCACTTTTACTTCTATTATTAGTCAACAATGGAAACTGGGCAATTACTTAATCGCTAAGCACATTAGCACAATTCACTAGTCGGATTCAGATACTTTGGGAAAATTAGGTCAGCCACAGTAATTCATCCTCGACCAATTGAACTTTGAGACACACAAAAAACATTTTGCATTCTTATCTATGTTGAGCACTCACACTCTGGGATTGTACATTTAATATCTTCATTCTTTTCTGATTGCCTGTTGATTCATAAATGTTTATACTTCCGTTCTAATGCTTTGAACTCCTAACTGCCCCTCATTGAGAGGATGTTCAGAACAGTCAGTGTTTGTGCTGGCATAAATAATTTCAACATTTGGTTACACTTTACTTGAAGGGGTGTGCATAAGACTGACATGACACCTTCATAATCATGACATGACACCTACATAATCAAGACATGACACGTCATGAATATGAAGGGTTTTTATGCATGTTTATGACAACTGTCATTAAGTGTCATTCGCTCAGTTATGTTCAGCCACAGTAATTCATCCTCGACCAATTGAACTTTGAGACACACAAAAAACATTTTGCATTCTTATCTATGTTGAGCACTCACACTCTGGGATTGTACATTTAATATCTTCATTCTTTTCTGATTGCCTGTTGATTCATAAATGTTTATACTTCCGTTCTAATGCTTTGAACTCCTAACTGCCCCTCATTAAGAGGATGTTCAGAACGGTCAGTGTTTGTGCTGGCATAAATAATTTCAACATTTTAAATTTTCACGCAGATGGCCGCAGTGGGATATTGTGTTGAATTCTGTTTGGCCCATCAGGACAAAAGAAAATTACTCACACTGCAGAACTTTCCTGCCCAAGACAGAGCCCAACTGGGAGAGCAGACATGAGCACGGCTATGAATTATTACAAAGTAAACTTCTCGCCACTGTGTTGATTGATGCCTGAGAATATAAATAAGATAAAATGTTTTACAGATCTGTATCATGAAGTATCATTTCATTTCCCCTGCTGTTAAAATGAACTTAATCATGGTTTAAACAAATAAATGAGAATCACTTTCAATGTTTTTGTTTCTTTGTTGTCTTGCAATTTTTTCCAGCTTATCATTGTTACACAACCTGCCTTCATGAATACCACACGCTAAAGAGTTATAAAGGGAAGAAAAAAAAACGGCCCAGTTAAAAACCATCCACCTGTGGGTGCCGTTTTGGAAGTGTTGGCCCTGTCCTGCGGCTGGCGCTGGCTCCGGCGTGTCATGTCATGATTATGAAGGTGTCATGTTAGTCTTGTGCACACCCCTTCAAGTAAAGTGTTACCCAACATTTTAAATTTTCACGCTGATGGCCGCAGTGGGATATTGTGTTGAATTCTGTTTGGCCCTTCAGGACAAAAGGAAATTACTCACACTGCAGAACTTTCCTGCCCAAGACAGAGCCCAACTGGGAGAGCAGACATGAGCACGGCTATGAATTATTACAAAGTAAACTTCTCGCCACTGTGTTGTTTGATGCCTGAGAATATAAATAAGATAAAACCATGCCAAGTTTTACAGATCTGTATCATGAAGTATCATTTCATTTCCCCTGCTGTTAAAATGAACTTAATCATGGTTTAAACAAATAAATGAGAATCACTTTCAATGTTTTTGTTTCTTTGTTGTCTTGCAATTTTTTCCAGCTTATCATTGTTACACAACCTGCCTTCATGAATACCACACGCTAAAGAGTTATAAAGGGAAGAAAAAAAAACGGCCCAGTTAAAAACCATCCACCTGTGGGTGCCGTTTTGGAAGTGTTGGCCCTGTCCTGCGGCTGGCGCTGGCTCCGGCTCCCATGTCCATTAAAGGTCACCAAAAGTCAAGTTTTCATTCGCTTCCTTTTGTCCTCTCTCCCCATTAAATCCGAAAATTGTTTAATCCAGCAGGGCAATGAAATTAACCTTTTCACCCGCCAGCCCATGCATCAGCGCCTGGAAGGCAAATCGCATTTTTAAAATGGAAAAAGAGGGACTGACTCTCCCTAGACCTGTAACCTCACACATTCAAAGGGTTTATCACTCAAAGGCCACAGATGTGCTGTGCTAAAATAAGAATTGTGTGAAAAAGCAGTTTTGTTGGCTTAATTTAGATGTTACTTGAGGTACTGAGTATTGTCTCGGGCATCTAGAACGGTGCTTTACAACTCAGAAAATGTAGAGCCATAGACACCGTAGTCCAGTACTAATTAAACTCAAAGGACTGAAACTAAAGGAAAAGGACATGCTGACATTTAGTGTGCTGCAACTATTAGGCTGTTTTCACTCTTGGTTCGATTGCTTGGTCCAAACAGAGTATGATTCCACCAGTTTTCTTTTCTTTTTAAAAACTGCATTATTTGGATCTGAACCATGGTACATTTGTACAATCAATGCAAGTCTGCCATGAGCACCAGCAGCAGCAACAGGAGCTGTTTACCACAGTAACTAGGTAAAAACTCAGGAGGAGAAAACACCTGTTTTTACTGTTTTATTGAAGTATTTGTCCCTTTGGATTTACTGCCACAACTTCACACGGCACTCGATCCTGTCTGTCGCAGATATTAGCTGCTCACAGACAAATTTATATGGAAACAATCCATCATAGTATAATTGTAACCGGAAGCATGCAAAAATGTGAATTATATGTCATCATCAATTATACGTCATCAATAGTAAGCCACAGGGATGCATCGATACCACTTTTTCCAGAGCGAGTCTGATACAGATACTTTTATTTTTGGTACTTGCAGATACCGATACCTGTGTTTTCGTTGCATTTGTCATTTTTACAAATATTGAAAAATATTAGGTACAAAAACAGTAAAAAAAATAAATAATCATGTTAACTGGCTTTAAAAGTGAAATCTGTGTGGGGAAATTTTTCACCTTCAAGTAATTAGTCATCAATCAAGTAATCAATCAATTTTGATATGAAAATTTGCTAAAAAATGGTAAAGACTGATCTTCTTCCAGTTAGTGGATGAGGGAAGAAGAAAAACGCAAACACTGGCAAAGGACGAAGTCCTGGCCTAAACTATGGAACATGAATACCACACGCTAAAGAGTTATAAAGGGAAGAAAAAAAAAACGGCCCAGTTAAAAACCATCCACCTGTGGGTGCTGTTTTGGAAGTGTTGGCCCTGTCCTGCGGCTGGCGCTGGCGCTGGCTCCGGCTCCGGCTCCCATGTCCATTAAAGGTCACCAAAAGTCAAGTTTTCATTCGCTTCCTTTTGTCCTCTCTCCCCATTAAATCCGAAAATTGTTTAATCCAGCAGGGCAATGAAATTAACCTTTTCACCCGCCAGCCCATGCATCAGCGCCTGGAAGGCAAATCGCATTTTTAAAATGGAAAAAGAGGGACTGACTCTCCCTAGACCTGTAACCTCACACATTCAAAGGGTTTATCACTCAAAGGCCACAGATGTGCTGTGCTAAAATAAGAATTGTGTGAAAAAGCAGTTTTGTTGGCTTAATTTAGATGTTACTTGAGGTACTGAGTATTGTCTCGGGCATCTAGAACGGTGCTTTACAACTCAGAAAATGTAGAGCCATAGACACCGTAGTCCAGTACTAATTAAACTCAAAGGACTGAAACTAAAGGAAAAGGACATGCTGACATTTAGTGTGCTGCAACTATTAGGCTGTTTTCACTCTTGGTTCGATTGCTTGGTCCAAACAGAGTATGATTCCACCAGTTTTCTTTTCTTTTTAAAAACTGCATTATTTGGATCTGAACCATGGTACATTTGTACAATCAATGCAAGTCTGCCATGAGCACCAGCAGCAGCAACAGGAGCTGTTTACCACAGTAACTAGGTAAAAACTCAGGAGGAGAAAACACCTGTTTTTACTGTTTTATTGAAGTATTTGTCCCTTTGGATTTACTGCCACAACTTCACACGGCACTCGATCCTGTCTGTCGCAGATATTAGCTGCTCACAGACAAATTTATATGGAAACAATCCATCATAGTATAATTGTAACCGGAAGCATGCAAAAATGTGAATTATATGTCATCATCAATTATACGTCATCAATAGTAAGCCACAGGGATGCATCGATACCACTTTTTCCAGAGCGAGTCTGATACAGATACTTTTATTTTTGGTACTTGCAGATACCGATACCTGTGTTTTCGTTGCATTTGTCATTTTTACAAATATTGAAAAATATTAGGTACAAAAACAGTAAAAAAAATAAATAATCATGTTAACTGGCTTTAAAAGTGAAATCTGTGTGGGGAAATTTTTCACCTTCAAGTAATTAGTCATCAATCAAGTAATCAATCAATTTTGATATGAAAATTTGCTAAAAAATGGTAAAGACTGATCTTCTTCCAGTTAGTGGATGAGGGAAGAAGAAAAACGCAAACACTGGCAAAGGACGAAGTCCTGGCCTAAACTATGGAATCAATATGGGATCAATGTTTCTTTATCCACAAGAATTCAGAAACTTTCTTCAGATTTACTGAATACAAATGGTGATAATCCAAGTTGTCTTTTCCCCTCAGCAGTGCTCTTTTTTTACTCAGCGACAGGGGTTAATGCCCACCCATGCAGCAAATGTAGGACTTTGCCGTTTTAAATGGGAGATACACAGGCCCAAGTCTCTATCTAATGCCAATTGAATTTCTATTGATTCTTGTGTGCACAGTATGTAGCAAAACGCCCTGGTGGAGTACAGTCGATTGAACAGAAATACCCGTTTTACCACCATGTTCAATTCCAGCTGAAATGACACATAGCCAGGTGGATATGTAGCCGGTGAGGTTATTCATATTTGAAGGAACCGAGTTAGCCCATATCAGGTGGTCCTCCCTTCACTTACCAAAGAAAATAGTCAAATTTATCATGGCACTCAGGAGTCTGACAGTTCAGGGTACATCCATTTGGCATGAACGTCAGCTCTAATGAAACATGTTGCAATGTGAGCAGTCAAGCCTGGCAGGGACTAAAGCTCACCCACTTCATGTGTGCCTCATGCTCCAACTGCTTTAATAAAGTGACCAGGAATATGATATTATTTCCCCTATAAAGCTAACCTTCAAATTTCAACACTGAACTAAAATTTCATGTAGCATGATGATGAATGGGCAACAAGCATCTGACAGATAATCTATAGCTATTGCATTTCTCTTCTCATTCATTTCCATTCAAATGGGCCACTATGCTACAGCACTGGCAGCAATTTGGGTCACATGTAAATTGCCATTTAAAGAGATGCTCTAATGAGAACCATCCAATAAAATGGGCTCTGAACTTCGGTTTCGGGTCTTGTAACATGCATTCCACTCTGCTAACTAAATTATGTAGACTTGGTCTATATAAGAATGCATTTTACAATGTGTTCGGTTTCATTCAGCTGCATATCACGTGTAACAACACTAGAAATATTTTCTCCTTGAAGGCAACTTTATTTCTTTGCTTTGCGCCTTTGCGAGTTATTTCCGGATGTCATTTGCTGAACAGTGGTAAATATCAAACTGCATTAAGATAATGAATTCCAGATAGCTTAGCTGTGGATTATCATTTCTTTCCCCTGATGTCATCGAAAACAAACTTGTACTTCAAAACAGATTACAGTAATTTATGTAATTTTATTCAAACTAACATTTGAATATATTTTATTTTTGGGTGATCTCTTTAATATATGTGTGATGAACTCTGTTATGACTGTGGAACAGATTAGAAGCTAAAATATGGCCAATATTAGTGATTTTTTTGTACTCGTACAGCAATTTCACTGCCATAAAACAGCACAAAGTGAAATACATACGCAGCAGACATAATCCACCATCCAGAAGAAAAACAGGCCCAAGCTGTTGTGCATCCTGATTTGCAGTAACACGCCTGACCTCGGCATCTTACACCGATTGATTCTCATCCACTGACTGTACTGTAATCTTTTTAAAGGCATTTAGTCACGCTCACTGAATCTGCACTTCCTTTAAAAGGCTTCACTTTCTAGGAGTGATGACTGGGGTCCTCAACATGCTTAAGCTAAAGACCATGTTTCACTGCATTAGTACATCATATCAATGAGAAAATGAGTAATGCACTACATGCATTAACAAATCAGAATCATGCATCGAACCATTCATATTTTACAGCACGATCAGCCAGACAGCAGCTCGCAGCTAGTTAGAACCTTCAGCGCAAATAGTTAATTTAATCAGGCCTAAGGAATTAGTCTTGAAATGGCCCTTTTTTCTCAGCAGGACTAATCGTTCCATCATCGTGAAAATTGTAATATTAAGGCCGTTTTCTGTAAGCCTATAAAGTTCAAGAAAAGGACTGACTAATACAGCAAGAAATGGGATTTTGTAAAACAGCAGCTCTGCATAAGAGTGCTGCCTTGGTCTTTTTCCCAGGTGAATGAAGTCATGCTCCAGGGCCTTTCAGGTTCTCTGTTTATAATAGATATGCCAGAGCTTCTCACTAAAATTATTCATCACAGTTTTCTCTGCAGCTTTGTACACATGAAAGAAAAATGATGGGGACTATGCAGTGCTCTATTTAAAATATATAAAACTGAAGAAAGACAGCTTTAAAAAAAAAAAAAGTCGCTTTCAAAGCAAAACTTTTAATAGAAAATATAAAATTTTGTTCATAATAGAACACAATAATGTGCACTGTTGGGGAAGCCGCTTTGAAACTATAGCGTCCTAAGCTACTCATAATTTAAATATAGGTCAACTACAGTCAAGCTACACCTTTAAAAAAAAAAAAAACCTCTATTGAATACCTTTGGGATAAACTGGAACAGCAAGGCAGATTCTAACACCAAACATCAGTGCCTGACCTGACTGACACTCTAACGTCTTTGAACATTTAATTTCAAAAGCATAGCAAAAAAGCATTAATCCCTCCGTTTGCTGCTATAAAAGCTTTTGTTCTTCTGGGAAGGCCTTCAACTAGATGTTGGAACACAGACGCAGGGATTTGCTCTCATTCAGACTGAAGAGCATCAGTGAGGTCAGGCACTGATGGTGAGTGACAGGGTCTGACTTGACATCTGCGGTCTAATTCATTTCAAAGGTGTTCAGTGGTGTTCAGGTTTGGGCGTTGTGCAGGCCAGTCAAGTTCTACAATATCTATTTATCCTCACAGAAATGACTGGAATAGCAAAACCTGTTATTTTGAAGAGGGTGTCCACATACTTTTGGCCATACACTGCATCAGAGAGGACCGAATGGTGTTTGATTATCGCTTTGGCTCGCTTGGCTGTAAAGCTGTGGCCACAATAAAATATGGTTATTGGTTTTTACTGTCATGTTACTGAAAATGTATTTAATTTTAATTATTATTTATTTAATTGAAATTTTTATGTAGTTAATCCTCAAAGCTTACAATGTGGAACTGAAAAAATATGGCAGGTTACCAAATAACTGGCATTCCTCCTCCAAATGCTTCCTAATGCAAATTCCATTGCGATTTTGACCTACTCAATTCAAAAAGGCCAATCAGGCTGAAAATGGCTCAGCACAATTACCTAGTTTTACAACAGTGGACCATTTCCCGCAAGACACAATATAATTATAAGCTTACCGCCAGTAGTTAGACCACTTTGAAAGAATTAAGTTGAGAAGATCAGGGTAAGTACTACGGATGTCAGTGTTCATCATCTAAGTTTATCCAAAAATGAAATATATGTTGTTCCAGACCAGCAGGACTTTCTTTCTTCCATGGCAAACAAAAGAAGCGAATTGGATCAATCGAGTCATTGAAAAATCTGATTCAGACTGATTCATGAGGGCAGATGTCAAGAACACGGTGTGCCACTTTTATGATACGTATACGGAACCTGAAATCATGAAACAGAAGTAATGACAGATATTTTCTTCCATATTACGATTGAGAAACGGATAAAAAAAAGATAATCCATTTGGTTCTGTCCATCGGTTGCTAATTGGATGGAGATCTGAATGTGAACTTGCAGTCGACTGTAAGAAAGTACTGGGTTAATAATTGCAGAAGTCTGCAATGATCAAGTCATATTTTGATTAAAAACAAAACAAAAGAAACAAAAAACCGGATGAATGATTCACAACATAATCAATAAAATGCATTTAGATTAGATTTTATAATTTCATGTTCATTTTAATGCCTGTTCGTTGTAATTGCATAGTTTTAAAAAATTGAAAAATATTCTTCTTTTCCATTCTGCAGATAAAGAAATAGCATAAAGATTATTAAATGTCTGATAACAATATTCATTTGTGGTGAACTATCCCTTTAAGCAGTGCTGATTTTAGCCTCTAAAACGGCTTCTGCATGTTCACATCACTCATTACTGCTCCATAAAGCAGTCTCTGACATCAAATGCGGCCGTTTGAAGGCCAGAGAGATTTACTTGGCAGTTATTTCCCTCACTTAGCAGGTTTAACACATACTCCAATAAGATTTATAAAGTTACAGCACAAAAATAAAGTGCTGACCCGCAGTATGTCTCTGTGGAAATGTTCGACTATATCTCTGTGATATCAGAAGATGAGTTTGTATTCAAACAGTAATGACAGCCCAAAAGCACCAGACAGGATGGATGGCCGGGCTGATAAGACCACTGCTGGCTCATGCTGACTGTGCTGTGCTCACATACCGCTTCAGCTGTTTTTGCGGAAATACTGTTGCGCTCCAAATAATATCACAGCCCAACATGAACAAAGTAATGCACCATAAAGACGAACAATGTATGGCTAAGTGGATTTAGAACATTTCTAAAAATTATGTCATTTACTCACCCTCGTCGCTTCAAGCCCCTTCAATATTCTCCTTTTGTCTGGAACGACATGAGGGTGAATAAATAACGACAGAAGTTTAATTTTTGGGTGAAATATTCCTTTAATATGAGAAGACTGTCTAATGCACACTGTTATTAACCAGGCTGGTCTACCGCTGAGCTGAAAATGATTTTATAAAGGGAAATTAGAAAGAATATGAAAGAATATTACAAAACAGTCATTATACATGGGTCTTAGCAGATTTTCAGCTTCTGCTGTTGGATTTTGCTTTTATGATTCAAACGCAGGAGTCATTTCTGCAGTCAGAAAGAAAAACTTGATCAGCACCGGCTCGCTTGCGGTTTCATAACAGCTAATGCTCACACGATTTAAGCTCATTGTTCAGCCGTTCTTTGAGATTACATCCAGGCCGGATGAATCAATACAGTAATATTGCATTTATTCGTCAAATCCCTTTGTTAGGGAATGCTTTACACACGTCGGCCTAACGCTGCTGTCCCTCTGTAAAGAAAAAATGAGGCAGGGAAGGGGAAAAAAAGCATTGGGGGAGGGGGGTGGGTGCAGTATGCATTTAAATCCTGCCATTTCCTGTCACCTTATCTCTAGCTTGTCTTTGTTCCTGTCATTTATACACTTCCCAAAGGCATCCAGCAGCCCTGACCTCACTTCCTGTGCTGCTTCCTGCAAGCCTACAGCAGGCTACTAGCCCAACGTCCCGGGGCTGTTGTGTTTTCCAGTCGGGCTACCAAAATGTTTCACCACCGTGCCCGACGGGCTATCTTGAACAGTGATATAGAATTCCTTCCTTGATTTGCGCTGTTCACAGAGAGCTGCGTTTCAGACAATGCGCGTACACAGAATTGATTCCTCTTTCGCGTATCCTTGCATCTGAATGAACACAAGCCCAAAAATACACACAAAACTATCTCAAAATAACTGTTTCGTTAAGTATTCTCGTAAACACAGTCGGTTATGTCTTAAGTGAACGTAAACAGTGGAGGAAGAAATCTCAAGTGCGTCATTATATTGGATCCGTGCATTCGGTCTTAAAGGGGCAGCAGCCTATAAATACCTGCTGTTCCATAAGCGCCACCTGCTGTCAGAGAGTGACATTTGAGTCTCATTCACAAAGCTAAAATCAAACCATTCTGTTTTTGCTTCAAAAATTTCGAAATTATACAATCTAAATAACATGTATTTAGCATCTTTGTTTGGATTGTGGTAGCCTCTGATTTTAAATGGAAAAAGCACAGCCAAAGCCTTAGTTTGTTTATATGAAGATATTTATTTTATTCGTATTATTTGATTTGGGATTTGTTTAAAAATTTCAAGTTAGTTTTATTATGTGACATATTTCAATTCCACAAAGAAATGTGCAGCATTTTGTTGGAGAAATAATAAAAGGACACCTTTTCATTTATAATTTGTCTTAAATCTCATTTTTGTTAAAAAGAGAAATTGTGAGAAAATTGTATTGTGAAATCAGTATCGTGAATCGCATCGCATCGTGAGTTGAGTGAATCGTTACATCCCTATATGCTACTAGTTTTTGCTGGGGTATAAAAGAAGTATTCTGTTATTTAAATAATAAAGAACCATTTTTTTTTTTGCTCATCTGTAAAATGACCCGATCTGTTACTCAAAATCTGATATGATAATGCAATATGATCAGAGCCGTGGGTTTTGTGATCTGTTGCACCCCTACTCTCTTGACTTGTTATTTGAAGAAAACATAGTAGTACACTGTAAAAAATGAGTGTAATTTTAACTGTAAAATATTGTAAAGACACTACAGAAAACAAAACTGTTAATAGGTTACCAGTAAGTTCCCAAACTATAACTGTAAAATATCTTACCAGACATTTCATGTAATTTTACAGTAAAATGCTGTTAATTGTGCAATTTTTAGAACTAAAAAAAAAATAACAAATCAATGTATAATTTACAGTAAAAAAAAACAAACTGTAAACTGATATTCCCAGAATTCCCTGCGTGACACTCCACATTTGAAAGTAATTTGTTTAAATCATGTTTCTTAATAGTTTTGTCATGTTTGTTATCAGTTATGTACATTTGGGTTTATGTTACATCTTCTGTTGTTTAATAAATGTGTATTGCATTATTTAAGTGTCATTTGTGTTACCATGATTTTTATTTTATGCGGGCTACTTAAACTCATTTTGGGCTACCAAAATCTGAAGAATGTCTGCTCGAAGGGCTACCAGTGATTTTGAAATTTTGCGAGCCCTGCTACAGGCCTCAAAACAGGTGAGGAATTCTGGGATGTCATGGGAAAAACAAGCTCACTACTGTATTTAGTTACTAAATTACTGCACACTATTTATATTCTTTAAAACTAGCAAGTGAAATAGTAGGCATTTTTACAGAGCCCCATACATGACATGATTCAAAAAGAAAAAAAGTATATATATATATATATATATATATATATATATATATATATATATATATATGTGTGTGTGTTATAATTACATACATGTTCATACATAGTAGTACACTGTAAAAAATGAGTGTAATTTTAACTGTAAAATATTGTAAAGACACTACAGAAAACAAAACTGTTAATAGGTTACCAGTAAGTTCCCAAACTATAACTGTAAAATATCTTACCAGACATTTCATGTAATTTTACAGTAAAATGCTGTTAATTGTGCAATTTTTAGAACTAAAAAAAAAATAACAAATCAATGTATAATTTACAGTAAAAAAAAACAAACTGTAAACTGATATTCCCAGAATTCCCTGCGTGACACTCCACATTTGAAAGTAATTTGTTTAAATCATGTTTCTTAATAGTTTTGTCATGTTTGTTATCAGTTATGTACATTTGGGTTTATGTTACATCTTCTGTTGTTTAATAAATGTGTATTGCATTATTTAAGTGTCATTTGTGTTACCATGATGGTGTTTAGTGTTTGCTTGAATGACTCTGTGTGCCTTCTAGACTTGTGCCGGTATTCGGTAATGCGATATATCACGGTAATGAATATGCACGATATTGTTATCGTGGGCACTTCTAAATACCGTGAATAATTATATATTACTCAGAATTTTTTATGCATTTTAAGAATACTTTTCCCATCAACTGGTCAAAATGCACAACACTGCTGTATGCTGCATGAAAGACACGTGCGCACTCTGACCTAAACAAGCGTGGACGAGAAGCACATGGCGGAACATGTGAGAGACGCAAAGCGCACTTTCTCTCACAGCAGATGGTGCTAAACTGCAGAAATAATAATAATAATAATTTCATTTAAATGCAGCCGTTACCCCGGAAACCCTGTAAACAAAGCAGCTGCACTACTTTCTGTTTTTGAATCGTGTTTAAATGATTTAAACAGCCATTCAGATTTGTGTATTTGCTATGATGTTCATCACAGAGCCAAATACTTAAATATTTAGACTTAATAGGCTATTTATTTTTAAACTTTTTTTACATTTTAATCTGGACTACAACATGACCTAGATATTGTTTGAAAGTGTTTTGATTCTTTATTGTTCGGTCACACTTTACATTAGGGCTTCATTAGTTAACAAACTGCCAATGAAAAATTCTTCTGAACATTCATTAATCTTAGGTATTCCAATATTTAATAACAGGTTGTTAAAATCGAAAGTTGCAACTGTGTTATTTAATGAGCCAACATGAACTATGACTTGTATTTTTTAAACAAAGATTAATAACTTGTAGCAAATGAAGCTATTGCTCATTGTGAATGTTAATGCATTAACTAAGGTTAACTAATGAGGTCTTATTGTAAAGTGATACCTATTGGTTTTAATGGTTATTTTGCACTTTAATCTGTGTAAAACTTTTAACTTTATACATTTTTCTGTATTGCTTTATTGCATTTAAATGTTCAGTTATTTTTGTTATAAGAAAAAAGTTATTAAACCTGTTATACTGTATTATGACAGCACTTTTTTTTCAAACTAAATTTCAATATCGTGATAATACCGCATACCGTGATAAAAGCATTAGCAATTAATCGCAACATGAAAATTTGATACCGGCATATCCCTAGTGCCTTCTACATATTAGTATATACTTCAGCTTGTGGAAAAGCTACTTGTGATGAACTGATTCTTCATATGCGGTCTCTTTTACCACCTGCATTATTATGATGGTTGTCAGTTTATGTTAAAAATGCAAAACAGAATTTAGTAGCAGTGTGCGTTGTTGAATTGACTAGTTTACACTCAAATTGTCTTGTTTGTAAATTAGTTGTTTGTTTCTTTTGGGGTTTTTGCATTTTTTTTACAAAAATGCAACTACAGCTGCCAAAATTATTTTGTAAAAACTACAGATTTTTTTTTTTTTACAGTGTAGTGTCAAAAATGTTATTTTTCCACTAAGGGAAATATTTGCAGGGGCATTTTTTTTTTTTACCTTTGTAAGGGCAGTTTGTAGAATTATTTTATTAAATGTATCCGTGCTGTCTTTTAAGTCAAATACTTATTTATTCAAATAATTTTGTAAATCAGATTAGGTACCAATACAATTGAATCAATATCAACATCAAAGTCACTTTAATCATGGCAGTAGTAATAGATTTGTTTAATTGTGTAGTGTCATCTAATGCCCATTTATCTTGAATTTGGGTGCATTTTGGGTGCATTTTGTTCATTTTGGTGGCATTTAAACAAAGACAAGTTGAACGAGTAGTTAAGTATGCAAGTACATGAGCGTGTAATTTCAAACAGCCCTTGACTCTTGTTGGGTTAAAAAGCGGTCTCAACCGATTTGAAAAGACGATCGTTTGAACCAGCTGGTAAAAGCGCGTGGCCAGTGCTGAACTTCCTGCCTCTGCTTTGAATTTGTGCTGTGTGTGCATGTGTGTGGAGAGTGGGCTGTTTTCAGAGTCATTAGCAGGTGCTCCAAGCATACAGACAGTCTCTGCATGAGGCTTTCCCCAGGAAGCCAAAGATGAAATGGCACAAATAATGAGAGGCATTATCAATCACTGGCAGGAGGTTGCTTACTCACATGCACACGAGATGAGAGGGCAAGAGAGGGAGGGAGAGAGAGAGAGAAAATCGCTGTTTTATTTAACCGTTCAAGGAAGCTTGACATTGGGGACAGCAGTGCTGTGGGCAATATCAGCAGGAGCCCTACAGGATAAAACCATATTACCAAGTCTATCTTACGGCAAGGCAAACAGGTTAAACAGCCTATGGAGCCACGCTAAAAGCCTTAACGCACTTCCCAGCAGCACTTAGATTAATTAGAACCGGATCTGTTTGCAAAACTTATTTAGGAGGTCACTTCTACAATTCCACATCCATAATTTTCTGGTCAACCCCTGCTCAAGGAGGAAGAAACAGCAAAGCTTTTGTAACCCACCAGCATGTGACCTACCCAAAAAGAGAGCAGACAAAATTGACTTCCAACCCCTCGCACCCTTCCAACTACATCATCCAGTCCTGTATTTCAGAACTAGATTTCAGAGAATCATAACAACAGCAACAAAAAACAGGAGCTTATGTCAGGAACAGGCACTTCGAAAATATATTAAAATACAAAATGATTATTTTGAATTGTAATATTTCCCAATATTGCTGTTTTTACAGTATTTTTGATCAAATAAATGCAACCTGTGAGCAAGAGACTACTTTCAAAAAACATTTTTTAAAAACTACTTCTTTTTTTTGAATGGTGAATGATGAAAATTAATAGAAAAATGACTCGAAAATGAATAAGCAATTTATGTTTATGTTTTTTTCCATACAAGAAAAAATATCATACCGAATTGGAATGAAATAAGTAAATATATATAAAATATATATTTTTTTTTTCCAGAAAATGTAATATTCCAGCCTGACCAACTTTGTGGAACCTTAAAGCCAACACACAGATTAGGCCGGTTTAAGCCTTTTTTTAGTAGTGTACATCTTATATATTCAAAAATCTACATACATATTACAACTTGGTAATGAAAAAAAACAACTATTCAGTGAATATGTTCAGTAACTTCTTATGACAGTAACTAAAGTCTAATGTGCGCAACTGCCAGACTTTCGAATGCATAATCATTAGAACATGAGCCATACTGCTGGTGAAAATTATGTAAGCGCTACAACCTCAGCGACCCTGACATAATCACATGCCTGCAGAAACGAGTTCCTAAATCGAGCGGATACGAATTAAGGGTTCAGTACAGTTCAGGCCTGGTAAAAGTAGCCAGTCTGACGTGCTCAACAGATGACATGGGATTAAAGAGCAGACACACACTGAAAAACACAAATACAAAGTTCACATTCCAGTGTTTCCCCTGCCATTCTTTTAGGTGGGCGAAAAAGAGGTCCAAAAAATTTAATTAGTTTAATTTTCATTACTTAAAAGATAGATTAAATTAATGTTTTATGCCTTAAAACAAAATGTAAATACACAACACAGAATTTCTGAGGCCGTAAACCTAGGGGAAACACTGCATTCTAATATTGAGAAAGGAATTAAGCAAAATGTTGCTCATTACCTTTCCTGAAACATGCATTTCATGCTATTGACTGAACTACATTAGTAAGTTTGATCTAGACTTTTACTTTTATTTTTTAATTAAATGCAAGTGGTTTAAAAAAAATTTAAGTGTTACAAAATTGCAACATTCAATATATATATATATATATATATATATATATACAGGTGCATCTCAATAAATTAGAATGTCGTGGAAAAGTTCATTTATTCAAAAAATAAAGAGTTGGCTCGCAATCACCTAAACGAGTCGTCAGGAATTTTAATCTTATTCTGTTACGGCTCTATGTCACGAAGTAACACATCTGCATAATGTCTGCCCACGTTCTACGTCGCCAACTTGCCCGCCCACAAACAGTAACATTTCTGTGTGGTTAACATCATGTCGAGAAGACGCTGTATCCTACGCTATGAGAGTAAATTTGTTTTATTACATCTTATAATTACCACAAATTTGTTAACTGAATTTGGAAAAATGACCTTGTTCAATTCTGATTCTGACAAGAGATTGATTCGCAAGCACGACTGGAGCAGGACGTTTCTGCTCCAGTCATGCTTGCGAATCAGTCTCTTGTCGATCAGCCAGTTCAACTGTTTCGGTACAATCGATACCATCTTTTCTATGTATTGAAAGTCTCCAGGGCTGTCATTCCGTCAATGGCAATGGGCGTTTCGTTTCCGACACGCGCTGTATGCGGTAGACCAATCCAGAGCCAATCTCTCTACGGCTCTGGACCAATCACAAAGGACTGCACCATCTGACCAATCACAGCAGTGATGGCTCACGGAAAGGAGGGTTTAGAGAGACTGATTCTTTGAACTGCTTCGCACGAGTCGTTTACAAATCATTTCGAAATTAGGTAAAATTAAATAAATTTTTTTGAGAAAACTAACGTGTTTTTTGACCTTGCGTGCATGTAAACCTGTTTTAGGAGACTCATAAAACAATATTAGCAACCTTAAAAATGACATAATGGGGCACTTTAATAATTTTAACAAAATAAGAGAGCTCATGATAATTGCACGTTATTTTTTATTTAGTACTGTCTTGAATAAGCGATTTCACATAACAGATGTTTATACTCCACAAGAAGAAAAAAAAAACTGCATTTATAAAAATAACCCCGTTGAAAAGTTTACATACCCTTGAATCTTTTGAACACCCCGGGGTCATTTTTACAAATTCAGTTATTATTTTGTCTTGTGGAGTATATATAAACATCTGTTATGTGAAATAGCTTATTCAAGACAGTAAAAATAACATGAAATTTTCATGATCCCTCTTATTTTGTGAAAATTATGAACATTTAGCATATTCTGAAAGGGGTATATATAAACGTATGAGCACAACTGTATATATATATATATATATATATATATATAATAAAAAAATACAGTACAAGACTAATTTAAAATAGCTGTTTTCTATTTGAATAAATTTTAAAATGTAATTTATTGCTGTGATGTTAAAGCTGAATTTTCAGCAGCCATTACTGCAGTCTTTAGTGTCATGTGATCCTTCGGAAATGACTTATGCTGATTTGCTGCTCAAGAAACATTACTAAATATCATCAATGTTTTGAAAAGTGGTTCTGTTTGTTTTTTGTTTTTTTGTGGAAACGCTGATATTAATTTTCTCAGCATTCTTTGATGAATTGAAAGTTCAAGACCATTTATTTAAAATAGAAATCTTTTGTAACTTTACAAATGTCTTTACTGTCAGTTTTGATCAATCTGATGCATCTTTGTTAAAAAAAAGTCTTCATTTTTTTAAATATAAATAATTAGGGTCACAAATATGTATAACTCTAACCCTAAATATATATAAATAAACATATGATATGATACACATATATCATAGTAATCTATAATAATTTCATAATTAAACACATAGAGGACCCAGTACAAATTCTTGAAGATCAAAATCTTGTAGAACTTGCCTCCTCCTGCTCAGGCTCATACAGAGAAATAAAGAGAGCTCATCTATAGTTACTCTCTTGGGCAAATCTGCCCGTTTAAGCTGATCTTAATTCCTGCACAACAACGATCTAAATACATTCAAATTTTCTTTGCCTGAACTCTAGGACCTTACCATGAGGACAACAGTGCCAGTAACTCTCTGGGCACTGATCTTGCTCTTGAACTGATTTGGATAATAGGGGTTGTTCAAAAACCTGTGATCACAGTCTATGGGAGAAGATCTCTGTGCTGTAATCCAAAGAGACAAATCACACCTTTCAAACAATATTACAGAAAATGTTCAAAATGATCCATCTATAATGATTGGCTCAGTCCTGCTGGCCTAAGCAGCAGGATATTTGTTGGACTTCTCATTAGTGTCTGCATGACAAGTCCCTATTTGAGGCAGGGGCTTTATGTATATATATATATATTCACCAGAGTCGCCATCCACGATGGCCTGTTGTTCCCCGGAACTTTGTCGCACAGAATGTCTACTTAACCTGTTACATAAATCCAAATTATCCTCATTAATCTCTGTCTAATTACTGAAAAGCCCAGGCTGAATAAGAGCAGTTATGCTTAATCGCCTCAGATGTTGGCACAGGGTGAGATGATTTCATATCACAGCCTAATTAAAATGCCCCTGGGGTGCTTCTCTTCATCTACATGACCTTTGACTTTTGGCATACAGCAGTTCTCACCTGCGGCTCTGCCCTCGTTCTCTGTTGCCCTGCAGGTGGTTGAAATGACAGAAGGGCCTCAGAGAGATGCACGGCAGTGGGGTGGTGCAATTAAGGATGTTTTAAAAAACAACAACTCTATGTCAGGATAAAAATATGCTTTGCTTCAAGTGAATGCAAAATAAAGAGAACTGCAGAAACTTTCAGTCTCTGAATGGATAGCAGT
Organism: Sinocyclocheilus grahami; assembly: GCF_001515645.1. NCBI lineage: Eukaryota > Metazoa > Chordata > Actinopteri > Cypriniformes > Cyprinidae > Sinocyclocheilus > Sinocyclocheilus grahami. The sequence continues at coordinate 560,812 of NW_015505594.1, forward strand.
CTGAGATTCGCAACATATCCCTAAGACTCAAGGACCCCTTCATTAAAAAAAAAGAAGAATTAAGACCATAAAGCCATAAATACTAGCATTGTAATCTTATAGTTGAACTGTAAAATACAATTATTATTTAGATAATATTACTATTAATAAATTGATTTATATATATATTTTTAATATTGACATTTAGTAGCAGTAATACTACTATTGCTATAAATATAATTTAATTATTATTATTATTATTAATTTCATATTATTTTCCTAAATACTTAATTTTGTAATTTACAGTAAAATATGATTTATATTACAATTATATTTCTTATTTTATTTAATATTTTAATTTTGTAACAATAATATTTATCATTATTTTAGTACTATTATTTTATTTTACATTATAATTATTATTAATAAATGTATATAATTTTTCCTAAATACTCAATTTTTTAAGTTAACAGTGAAATATTAAAATATTATTTGTATTACAATAGTAATATTTCTTATTTTATTTAATATTCTAATTGAGTATTATTATTATTATTAATTTGCAGTACTATTATTATTAATTTACTTGATATTATTACTATTACTGTACCATTTTGATTTTGAATATGACTAATAATAATAATAATAACAACTTACAGTACTACTACTATTATTATTATTACTTTTTAATGCTATTAGTATTATTATTATAATTATAATTATTATTTTAGTTATATTCTATATCAATACGTTACAGTCATATTGATATATAATCACCACATTTTTGGGCAAATTGTGCAACCCCACTACTGACTTCAATTAAATATTTATAGAATTGGGGGGGGGGTCTTCAAGATCAGAGAACCTGTCACAACAAGTGGTCACAGGAGACACATTTAAAACTTATTTAATGCCAGCCATAAACAGCAGTGTCTCAGATGACCACTTGTGATCGTATCACTCGCAGGGGATCTTAATACCAGATGGAAACCGGGCCAAAGAGAGAGGAAATGCAGCCCCAGGAAGTGTGTGCAGCCCTGAAGTACGTGCTAAAGCTGCTCTTAAAGCTTAACATATATAGAGCATTATGTAAACAGAATCCCAACATTACTCATCATCACCGTTGTGGAAAGACCACGGGCTAAAGCTTGGATTAGTGATGTAGGAGGTTATTTTCATGTTCAAAGCTTGATTTTAGCGGAAGAGTCTGAGCCAAATGTAAAACTCATAAATCAACAATGAAATGACCAACTTTTGAGACCATGGGGCTCCTAAAGCTCAACTTCTAAGCCTTAGGCAATTGTTATTAAATGCAAATATAACAGGAACACATTAACAGTGTGGTTCCCATTTTCATTAGAGGCGCAATAAGAACAAAATAAAGGGAACCCATTACAGATGAATGCTTGTGATGTGACGTTCCATGTAGCGGCAACGTTAATTGGGAACCTGCTTAAATGTTAGCAGGCGGGAAGGGGAGGCGAGTAGCAACTAGTGGTGCTTTGACAGTCGGTGAATGAACCAAGTACTTCCCACAACATTAATGTCAAATTGCTCTGCTTGCTTCTCATGCAGGAAGGTGGCAAATTCTCACTTTCCAAAGCATCTTGAGCAAAGACCTGTTAGAAAATGAAAAAAAAGAAAAAAGACAGCAGACAGCCGGCTGCAGATAGCATCCCTTTGGATTAGGAATAAACAGACAGTGTGCGGCAGATGCTTGCATGAAAAGTCAACATGCAAGTTGGTCTCATTTCAGGAGAGAACAGGAATTTTTAAATGAAAGCGGCCAAAAAGAGGATCCAAACAGCTATTGTTTACATCATTGGCAAAGCTTCCAGTCAAAGCATTGGGGCATAAATTCAAAACTGTAAGTACTAGGGAGAAGTTCAAAACTAATTATGAGCTCAATCTGTTAAAGTATTACGTAATCTAAAAGTCAAAAGTATATTCTGTATATTCTCAATGGGATGCTCAAAGTTAATCCATATTAACACAAATTATTTTAATTATTTATTCATTTGGACTATTATATTAATTGTAAATTTAAATTATGATGACAAATGATATCATTTTGCAGATTCACATTTCTTATACATTATTCAGGTTTGAATGGGCTAACATGCTTTTCATTAGGCAAAACTGCTGACTGTTCTCACAAACCATGGCCGTAAATTTTAATCAATCAATAAAATGACTTTCTCTGAAATTAAACAGCTGATCAATGTATTATGATGGTTTATAAGTCTTACATTTATAAGATGGTTTATAAGGATTTACTGTACGTTTGGTTAAAAAAAATCCAATGCAATATCACATTAGAGCTAATATCACCAGAGCATATAAACAAATCATAAGGCCTCCTCAACTTTAGCTAAGTTTACAAATGTAGGGCCCTATAAAATCCATTAGATTTTTTTCCCAAATTCCATTTTATTTTTTTTCCAAATTACGTTTTTTTTTCTGGATTCTATTTTTTTTCTTTCTGTTTTTGTTTTTCTGTACTGCATTTTAATGGTTAAGTTAAAGTTTATTCATAAAAAAAGTCTTGAGATTATGAATCTTATACAATTTAACAGTAATTTATTAAAAGTTTAACATAAATTAAATTTTTTGGGGCCTTATGCAATACGTTTTATTTTACAATTTTTATTAAATCAAATTAAGGCATACAACATTATTAAAATTTTTCTTGTAATACAATGAAAATTAAACCCTTTCAACCCTTTGCCAAACAAAGTGCTGCACAACAGGGAACTGTTAAAATTAAAATTGTGTGATTATTCCTTAAAAAATAAAGTGTTAATAATACTTTTATTAGTAGTAGTAGTATTACATTAAAGGGGTCATATGATGTGATTTCAAGTTTTCCTTTCTCTTTGGAGTGTTACAAGCTGATTGTGCATAGATAAGAGATATTCTTTAATCAAAGTTAAGACTCTGCCACGCCCCCCTAAAACGGCTCGTTCTAACACGCCCCCACATATCTACCTCACTATGTGGAAATATTAGCATAATGCGCCCAAATGTTCACGCAAAGAAAGAAGGCGTGGTTTCAGTAACCGCAGTTAGTGTTGATGCAGCCATGTCAGGGAGACGCTGTGTGTTTCAGTGCAAAAGCAAAAGCACTTTATTTGGCCTTAAAGGAATCTTTAAGATTACTTACAACAGAACAGCAATGCATTTTATGGACAACCGTTTCGTGAACCTAGGAGAGGAGGTAATTCTGACTTCGCTATGACAATCTAGCGCTTCTGAATCAGCTACTGTTTTGTTATTAGTTCAAGTATTTGCTATTGACGCATCGTGTGTGTGTATGTGTGTGAGAGAGAGAGACAGGGTCACATCGTCATCGTCACACCACGAGCGTCACATGCACTTCATTATGTGTGTAGTAAATTAAACCATGCGTCTGCACCATTCATTCACGCAGAGGCATGCAGAATGTGCTGGATTCATATTTAAATAGTTTTTATGTGGCTTAATATTCACAGACATAAGTCCATATCGTGATCTGATTTAAGTGTACTGACCTACTTTCAATTTATTGGTCCAAAATTTGACAAATTCAGTGACATTCCGTATTAAACAGAAAATTCTGGATTCCGCAATTCCATCCACGTTTTCCGCATTGCTGAAATCATAGGGCCCTACAAATGCTTCATAAATTCAGAATCAGTCTCTGCTACTGCTACTGTAATAACACAGAATTGATTTATAGGTGGCAGGGGTTGAGTCAGAGGCTGCGAGTTGTGGGTTCTGATGAAAATGAATGAGAAACCACTTGGAAACTATTTTTGTACAGCCACTATATTGTTTCTTGACCACACAGTAGGACATTTGAGAAGCAAAATTAACAAAATGTCGCAATAAATCCTTTAACGTGCTCTGTTCACGTCTCATGCAGAAAGTTCTCCAATTCTTGGCAAACTCTAAATCATTTGGTTTACCTTTAGATTTTGCAACTGGTTTGGTTATTTTGTGTTTATAAAGTATCAACGAGCTAAATTCAAGGAAAGTAAAATTCTGGCCAATTCAAAAAGCTGATAATTTATTAATTTTCATTTATTTATATAATAATAATTATATATGTTTTGGCTGATAATGGGCAATATTTTAAATATACTATTTTGCTTAAATAAATTATTAAAAAAATAAAATCAATTTAAATCCCAAGTAATTTTAGATTCAAAAGTGTTAAATTGGACATCAACCAACACCAATCAATTAAAAATATACAGTGGGTACGTAAAGTATTCAGACCCACTTAAATTTTTCCGTTTTTTATTATTCCGTTATTCCGTTAAATATTTCAGTTTTTCTTTTTTAATAAATCTGCAAAAATGTCAACAATTCTGTGTTTTTCTGTCAATATGGGGTGCTGTGTGTACATTAATGAGGAAAAAAAATTTACTTAAATGATTTTAGCAAATGGCTGCAATATAACAAAGAGTGAAAATTTTAAGGGGGTCTGAATACTTTCCGTACCCACTGTATATATAGACATTTCATATTCAAAACAAAATACCCAATCCTAATGATTTTTTGTTACACTGACATTTATCTCATATGGAAACCACTATTGTAGGTTGGCATCATTCTACAGTAAGCCAAATGTTAAACAGAGGTCTTACCATGGCAGCTGATGAAAAAAAACTTACCCAAATCTGAAAAAGATCAACATAAAGATTCAGTTGTTTTGTAAGAACATTTGAATTTTACAATAATCTGTTCTACTGAGAAAACTGGCACAACACCTCATGGCTGTATCGTGTGTTCACTGATCACATGATTCCCTGCTTATTAAATAGCTACCAAACTTTGTAAAAACCACTGCTACAAAAAGTCACATAGAATACACACCATCAAGGTCTCTGCCAGCAGCCTCAGCAGGCCAGGATACTCAGTAATCTAAGAGGGCTTTTGGGGTAGCTGTAAAGCACTGCCCTAAGGGTGAACAGAGCCAAGCAAATCTTCACTCTCTTTTCCTCCTCAAGACAGCTCTGTCCACATCCCACCTTCCTCCAGCCAAAGCCCTGAGGGGCCATGTTTGTTCTGTGTTTGCACATCAACCCGCCAGAGCTTGGAATTAGTGATGCACCAAAATTGTTTCCAGAAAACGAAATTAATGGTATCATTTAGCTGAAATCTTAAACCGAAAATAAAGATTATGAAATTAATTAATCAAATTGATTTAATAATTAACACTCATGCAAATTGTGCATAAACATTTAGGCCTAAACTGCACATAAGGCCGTTTTTATATCATAATTTTTTAATTATAATGTCATGTTTCTACTCTAATTTGTTGAAATATAAACATTTAAATGGCTGTAAAAAAAACTTTATGAAAGATTTACTCAAACATACACTGAACAATGTAGACAAAAGGTTAAGTAAAATATAGTGAATATATAATATACAGTAGTGAATATATTTAACAAAATGTTCTTTTTTGTTAAGTGACATTGTTTACATGCCATTTTATTGACGTCTTTCTGCGATTGAAACACTGATTGAGCGATTACATAAGACATTTCAGCAATTTGTACGGCTTATTTCAACATACCTTCTGATGTTCATTCGTATTTATCCTGTGCCAAAACTAGTAGTAAAGAGGAAGAGATGATTGGTTCCCTGTGCCGCTAGAACTGCCGTGATCTGTCACGTCACATTAAAAAGCATCAAAACAAAATTTGGTAACACTTTACTTGAAGGGGTGTGCATAAGACTGACATGACACCTTCATAATCATGACATGACACATGTCATGAATATGAAGGAGGTTTTATGCGTTTATGACAACTGTCATTAAGTGTCATTCGCTCAGTTATGTCATTTTTAATGCAAATATGACATTATTTGACCTAACCCTACCCCTACCCTTACCCCTAACCATAGCCCATAACAAAGACATCTCAAACAATGTCATCTTTGCATTAAAAATTACATAACTGAGCGAATGACACTTAATGACAGTTGTCATAAACATGCATAAAAACCGTCATATTCATGACATGTGTCATGTCATGATTATGTAGGTGTCATGTCATGATTATGAAGGTGTCATGTCAGTCTTATGCACACCCCTTCAAGTAAAGTGTAACCCAAAAGTTCTTGTTTGGATTTCATCATAAAATTGACAGAATTTTAAAAAGTAACAATGCACCAAGCTTATTGCTATTATAGAACCTTCTCACAATGACGTCAGCTAACTTCCGCTTTTCCGCAAAGCAGTGTATCTGTACTTCCGTTATACCTTTACACCGGAGACTTCTCTGGAAAATGCGGGAAAAACTTGAAATATAAAGGCATATGTTATGAGTTAACACTAATAAAATTAATGTACTTACAGTCGGGTTCTTTTGCAAACGATATTCTACATCTGCTTTAGATGGTTGGGAGGATAGCTTGCAGCAACTGTAGCAATATTATAGACTTGCTTTCAGATTTGTATGATAACGATTATGTATCCACACGAAATATATAATTAAAACCATTTCACTTATTTCATATGTCATTCCCTGGATAATTTATTTGATTTATTTCAGTTGTCGCTGTCATGATTGTAATAGTGAGTAGGGGTCGACTGATTATCGGCGCCGATATTAAGCATTTTTATGATTATCGGTCATTTTCAAAACCGATTCGCCGATAAAATAACTTAATTTTGAAACGCGCTATTTGGCTCTGATGCCGCCTGTCAGAACTCACCACTCTGTGGCCTAAAGCAATCTCCGCCCACCGCCCATCTGAATTGTTGGGAGTCATGAGTCTGACCAATCAATGCGGAATTCACTCTCTTGCTAACTGCAGCTGCTTCAGTGATCACACCTCAGTTGTCTCTCAAAGGTAAGGCAGCAGCAGACATTGCTTAAGTTGCAATAAATCACAATCCACTAACGTTACACTGAAATTGCAAAACACCTCAATATTATCTATGATTTCCGCGATGCTGAAAATGTGGACGGAATATATAAATGGAATTTACTGTATGACGCGGAATGTCACGGAATTTGTCAAAGTTTGGATGAATTAATCAAAAGTAGGTCAGTACACTTAAATAGAGTTGCGATATGGACTAGTATCTGTAAATATTAAGCCGCAAAAATATTATTTAAATATGAATCCTGCATGTTCTGCGTGTCTGTGTATGTAAATGGCACAGACACATTGTTTTGTTTTCTACACATACAAAGTGTGCGACGCTCACGGTGATTTCAGCGTCTGTCGTCTCACTACATGAGGACATAAATACCTGAACAACATCTCCAGAACTGCTCTGAGAGTCACTTCATGATCATTTGACAGTTTCATTTGAGTAAAACTATCAGTGTTTCCCACAGACTCTATTTGTGGCGGCATATATATGCAAATATATATGCAAATTCTGTTGGAGTGGTAGAGATCAAGTCGAGTGGTAACATCCTTATGGCAACCCGTCAAAATATAAGTTTGGGTTAGCTTAAAGAAATGATCAGAAATATATTACTGTGGTGCAGTATGATATACATAATACTACTACAACAATTATTAAAATTTTTGTTTAAAAGAATAATCACACAATACACTATTTCTTTCATGTTTTAATTTTAATAGTAAACCCTTTGTTTGCCAAAAAAATAAAGAGTTTAACTCTCAATTTATTAAAAGATAAATTAAATTGATTTATGCCTTCATTTGCACTGTACTGTAAATTTAAACTAACTGAAATTTCTAGTGTCACATAGGCCAAGACATTTCAATAGGCTATTTAACTAAGTGTGCCTGTAAAAGGCTATTAGTGTTATAGTTTCATGAAAATAGTTGCAGTCTTCTTAACTTCTACAATATAGCTATGAAGACAATTACATTATTTACACTTATTATATAAATTTTTTAAAGTTAATCCATTGATGTGCATTAGATGATGAATTGAATAGTCACTCTACTATTGTAGGTTATGTTTTAGCCATCAGAAAAGAATAAATGAGGAATTATGAGAGGTTATGCTATTACACATATATTTCTAACATGTAAATTATTGAAGCCAAATACTTACATTTCCCCAAGCTGTTTAGCTGTAGTACAGTATTCATAGACTTAATCATGAAGCATACAGTGGCCTCTCTCTTTATATTACCCTTATTGCAGATGGATGCACAGAAGAAGATGAGAATAAGAAGTGCAGTGTGGGAGTACTACACTCAACCAACATCAGGGAAGGCAGTTTTTGTCAGAGCCCTTGTTATTCTTAATTTTGACATTCATTTTTATTTTTACACCAGACATATATATATATCAGTTCAAAATATCGGTTATCAGTCTACTTGATCTGTAATAATCGGTATCGGCCCTGAAAAACACATATTGGTCGACCCCTAATAGTGAGTACACTGTAAATTCTCTGTGTATATTTACATGCAAGTGTAGTTGTTCTATAAATAAAAAAAAGACAAAAGTCGTGAATTTTTTAATATGGGAAATATTACATGGACACAAGTCATATTTTTTTATATTAAATATTCTCTTATTAAGGCAAGTTTCACATCCATAAATCTGAAAAGAAACCCAATATTATCCAGTTAAGAATAAAATGGCTTTATATTGAAACAATGCAAGAAGGACTGCCGTCAAGCCATATGTGCTATGGACCTCTACAATTACTTTAATTCCTCCATTTAATTTGACTTTACATGTATACTCCCTTTTTCTTTGTGAATTATTATTGATATGATCGATCATATTTTAAGTTTGTTATAGGCTATATGCAATGTGATCTAAAAAAACAGCTGACATGCGTTTCATAGGCTATTTATTTACACACATGCTCATAAATCTGCTTTTAACAGTAAAAGCTTTTTATGTAATATATAAATATCTAAAACGTTTGTTTATTTGACAAATATCTCTAACCAACTTCATCGGCAATAAAGACAGCAAACACTTTGTGAGAGTCACGACAATCAGAAAGTATGACTGCTCCGTTTTCAACTCCTCCCTTGACTTCAAGCGGCAAATCTCGGCAATCGGTAAGTTCGTTTGAAATGCCAGACGCCTTGAATGAGGTCGAGAGTAGACAGCTGCAGTCATCCTCTAATCGTATTTGTGGCAGATGGATAAGTGTCTGGGTGAACGCCATCCTGATAGCCATAGCACTTTACTGTGCCGGCGGAAGTAAGAATACACTGCTTCGAGTCAGAACGGAAGTTGCGTGACGTCACGTGAAAAGGGTCTATTGGATGGAAGGCATGCTAAAAATAATGTTTAGAGAAGCTTTGTTCATGCACCAGCTGAAAAACCTTTTGGCCAAAACCAAAAATCAATATTTGAGCAAGTACATAACCAGTCAATGTTCAAAACTATCGCCTTACTTTACCCCGATTCACAACGGTTATCTTATAATAATGTTTTCTAATTTGAGTGGTACGGGTAGGTTTTCGCGGGAAATTCGAGCATGGCACTGCGTCATTACGTCACTTCTGTAAACATAAAGAAGTTGTCCCGGCTACTAGGCTATCTCATGTGAGGATCCTGCAGGTGGCCGATCGTTTATAGCCTTTTCTCACAGCAGCTGGAATAATTAGATGTATCATTTTGATGGCGGATTGTAATTCAGAAAGGATTATGTGTTTATGAAACACATGTGAATGAAATTAAATTATATTCCAGTTATAAATGTGCTTCTGATTACAGATAGCCTGGGATTACAAAGATTTGTATTTTAAAGAAAACCAGTTCGAAGGGAGCATAATTAGCTTTTTGGGTTAAAAGAATTTCTTAATATGAAATTCAAAGAGTATGACAATTAGATTAGACTGTGCAGAAATTGAAATCTACATGCTAATACACACTATACTCATAGTCACCAATGCTGATGTTGTTAACATTAATAATTTGAGAATAAAGTATAACAATAATAATAATTTGAACGGTTTGA